>NC_056750.1:389155850-389268350 GCF_019279795.1 Protopterus annectens
GGCCCTTAAAAGGGAAAAAAAAATAATTTTTATTGCGATTATGGTTTATGGTGTTGGTAAAGGCTAGGAGGGCTGAAGTAGTGCTATGATGAGGACAGAAGCCATGCTGAGCGTCTGCCATAAGGTGATTCTGTATTAGGTGGTGCATGAGTTGTCTATGAATACATTTTTCCATAATCTTTGTAAGTGGAGAGAGTATAGCTATTGGCCTATAATTGGAGAATTCAGTAGAGCTGCCTCCTTTGTGAAGTGGGATTACATAGGATATTTTCCAGATGGTGGGAATTTTAGCTTCTACTACGGTTCGATTGATTAGTATTGAGATGGGGTAAGCAATAGCATCAGCTGATTTTTGTAGGTACTCGACAGGGAGTTGATCAGCAGAAAGTGTAGTGGGTTTTAATTTTTTGATCAAGGTACGGATAAGTGAAGTGGTGACTGGTTGGAAGCTGAACGCGAGTAGATTTCTAGGGCTGGTACTTTCAGACCAGGGGAGCTAGGAGGAAGTTGGCTAGCTAGGGCTTGAATTGTCTCAGTAAAGAATCGGTTAAAACTGTCAGAAACATCTTCAGGGGTTTTTATCAATAGTAGCAGCAGGGATTGGGGTTGAAGTTTGTTCAGGATGTAGTAGATTATTTAAACCTGCCCAAAACATTCCGAGGGTTATTTTGATTTACTGTCTGTAAATTACAGTAGCATTGTTTTTGTCTTGTAAAATGGATTTTTTAGTTTTGTTCCTGGATTGCCTGTATTTAATGTGATTTTGGGGGTCTTTAGAAGAATGCCGTAAAGCCCATGCTTTGTTTCTAAGGGTAATTTTGAGTTTAAACTCTTTAGAAAGCCATGGCGCAGTTTTTGCCTTTGCTCTCTCTGAATGAACAGGTGCATGCAAATCAAGGATCTCAAGGAATTTGTTGTTTAAGTATGCTACTGCTTCCTCTAAGGGGAGGTGTTTAGTTGATATAATTACAGCATTCAGTCTTCTTGGGTAGGAGTCTATCAGTATGGGACATCATGACTTGGCAATATTTGCCCACTCTTCCTTGAAAATGTGCTCCAAATCTGTCAGATTGCGAGGATATCTCTTGTGCACAGCCCTCTTCAGGTCACCCCACAAATTTTCTATTGGATTTAGGTCTGGGCTCTGGCTGGGCCATTCCAAAAAGTACAGTTGTGTACACTTACCATAAATGTAGATGTCTGAGTGTATTCACTGTTGCAGTCATTACATTTGGGTAATCTGCTGGCAGGTTGCCCTCAGTCGGCCTGATTAACAAAGTCTTGGGTCCTGTGTCGGTTGCTGTCCCTTCATCCATGACATCAGGTCGTCATGGGTATAAAACATGCATCCGACGCAATTACATCAGTTTTTCTTGCCCCAGATGTCAGCTGCCCCCCTAATGGGGACCAAATAAAATTAAAAACACAAAAATATACCTCCAACCAAAAGCAAATACGACAAAAAGGCTTTTAAGCATAGTAAACGAAAGTGGAGGTATAGCCAGAGAAAAGTAGGGGGCTGGAGGGAGGGTAACCAGGACTGCAACAGTGAATACACTCGAACATCTACATTTATGCTAAGTGTACACAACTGTACTACGTTCTTCATGTTTCACTGTTGCAGTCATTACATTTGTGCAGATTCCCAAAGCTATGGTTGGGAGGAGGAGTTTATACAGCATTAGGGCTAGCTATAAGGCCCTGCAAGACAGCAGTGGCAAAGCCAGCTCTGGATTTAGAGAAAACTGGTAAATGATAATGCTTGGTGAAAGTATGTATAGAACTCCAGGTAGCAGCTTCTAGAATATCCCTGGTAGGAACACCTCTGAGAAAGGCTGCAGAAGTAGATGCAGGCCTGGTGGAGTGAGATCTGATCCCCTTGGCGATAGGTTTTCCATGGTGCTTATAGCAGAAATGAATGCAATGGCTTATCCATTTAGAAATGGTTTGTTTTGAAATAGCCTTCCCCTCTGCCCCTGCAACAAATGCTACCAGGAATTATTCAGATTTTCTTTCAGATTTAGTCCTAAGTAGAATCTAAGTTGTCTGAGCACATCCAAGGGATGCAGTATCCGTTCCCCTTTGTTCTGTGGATTGGGAAAGAAGGTTGGAAAACGAATGGACTGATTAAAAGCCACACTGGAAACCACCTTGGGCATGAAGGATGGATTGGTCCTCAGACATACCTTGTCCGCATGAAAGATGAGGAAAGGCTCCACTGCCATAAGGGCCTGTAATTCAGATATCCTTCTAGCTGAAGTGATTGCTAAAAGGAAGGCTGTTTTCCAAGAAATAAATTTTAAGTCTGCAGTAGCAGCTGGCTCGAAAGGAGGTAGAGTGAGCTTCTCCAAAACAAAGTTAAGGTCCCAGGCAGGGGTAGGAGCTCTCCTGGGTGGTCTCAAATTCTTTGCCCCTCTGAGATGCTGCTTGAGCAGGGGATGAGAGAAGAGGGGTGGTTCTGTGTTATAGTGAGCTGAAATAGCTGAAGCGTGGATTTTAATACAGGAAAAAGACAGGCCCTTGTGAAGCATCTCAATTAAGTATTGCAAAATCTGAGGTAAATTGGGTGCTGCTGTGCTCATCCCTAAAGATTGTTTCCAGGCACAGAATCTTTTCCATTTGTCAGCATAAGATTTTCTAGTAATTGGTCTTCTGGCCTCCAAGATGACATCCATCACAGGTTTGCTGAGGAATGATACGGGTGAATTTAAGTGATTAGTCAGGCTGCAAGGTTCAATGTTGAAAGCTGAGGGTGCAGAATTTGGTTCGACTGGTAGTTCTGGGGGGAGGCAAATAGATGTCTGTGTGACGGATCCACACAGTCTACCAGTTTTTGCTATGCCTCGAGCCACATATCACTGTGTATGTTTAATTATTGCTAGATTAATTAATGCTAGTTCTTAATATGCCACTACATCACTATATGCTGCTAATATTGTAACAATACAATATGCTTAAGAGCAGGCCTTGCTCACTGATTACTGGTATTACTGAACTTTTGTTAACCTATAAGTTGTTTATCAGCTTAAAAGATGTTTACCAGAATGTGGGAATTTCAAAGAGGAACTATATCGCAAGGTTGTGAGCTAACTGTTCTTTAAAAAAGGGAAGTAGGGCACAAGACCAGACATTACGAGACTTGTTTACAACTTAGGAAATGATCTGTAATTTTCTAAAATATTCCATCAACTCATGATGAGCCTGTAATGTCAGATCTTTCTACAATATTCTATCAACTCAAAAAAGACTATAAAAGCTCAAAGGCTAAGATAGAAATCATTATCAGCATCCGGATTTGATCACAGCACCAGCCTAAACTGAGCTTAGAGACATTTCGCCAGTGTCGGCCTTGCCTTGACTGAACAGATAGCTGCACTGGATAGGATTTGAAGTTTCCCTATCAGTGGCAAAGATGATTCTGTTTATGCATATGCTTGTAAGTACATGATCTATTAGTTTTTCTGTTTATTTAGTATTAGCTTTACTGTTTATTTAGAAAAGTTTTGCTTAATAAATTGTTAAGTTTGAGCCATGGTGTCTTGTGTCATTTCTACTCCTGTATTAACCTCAGATTTTAAAGTAACGGACTAGTACACTTGGCGTAGACAGCAGGATTTGGGGTTTACAGTGGAAATGTCACAACAACAACCAATGTTTTTTCCTTTAAAACACCTAGGCATAGGTAAGAAGGATGACGCATTAGGCACCCCAAATAAGTTGGGCGTTAATGCTACTTTGACAGCATTATTTGGGAAGTGGGATCCTCTTGCTAAGGTATTGAGTCAAGTTTCACCTCCTCCTCCTCCAAAACCCTTGCAGGGAAGACCTAAGGCAGACCCTGATAGTCTAGCTAGAGCTTTAGAGGGGTTAAAATTGGATAATAAGGGGAAAAAGGTGAAGGAAGGGGTGGGAGCAGCCGGATGGCTGTTCTTTGAAGCAATTCAGGAATTAGACAGAGATGTAGATTCACTAAAAGAAAAAGTTTTAGAATTAGAAGAGCAATGTAAAGAACTCACACACACACACAGATTAAATAGAGATGCCTTGGAAAAGGCAAACATGGCACTTGTTAAAGTAGGGGAGGAAGCTGAACACTGGAAATCTAATTCAGTGACTCTAGCTGCTCGAATAATTCAACAGCGTAGACAACAAAACGGGAAAAAACTACGCCATCCGCCATCCGCCCTCGAGGCCTCGGGTTCGTGCTCTGCTGTGTAAGGCAGAGTTTGATCCTGAGGAGTGGGAAGGTGATCTCCCCTCTACGGATGAGGGTGATAGTGATTTTAAAACAGTAAATTCTCCGTCAGTGGAGGCGCGCCCAGTTATTGAGAAAAAGGAACAGTGGACTGGGGGGGCAGCGCCACAACAATGGGTTGAGGTGCGGAGTTATACTCAAGCTGAATTATTAAATATAATCCAAATCTATAAGCAAAGGCCAGGGGAAACTGTTTTAGCATGGTTTCTTCGGGTTTGGGACACAGGGGGAGAAGCGGTGTCTCTAAATGCTGAAGAGATGCACCAATGTGCATGTCTGGTGTTTCACCCGCGTTTAAAGCAAATAGTAAACAATGTAGATCATGGTGATTCCCAGGTGAATACACTGGTGGTGTGGTTAGCCTCGGCTTTCCGCGCTACTTGGCCCGATGCTACAGCAGTAGCTGACGAACATAAGCCTTGGAAAACAATAGCAGAGGCAATACAGCAGTTAAGAAAAATGGCTATGTTAGCTACCGTTTACTCAATGGAATTGAGGGATGAGGTATTAGTGCTTCCGAGGGGACCAGATGCACAAATTATGACTAGCAATATGAGGAGCAAGTTAATCAAAAACGCACTACAGTGGTGCAAAGGGCAGCTAATGGCTGCCCTGGCAGGCTGTGTAGGTCAGCAGATATGGGACGTAATAGCCACTCTAAATCAAATGGCAGAATTAGTGGAAAAAAAAGAACAGAGAAGAGCTAGAAAGGCAAATGCGGAGAGATCAAAAGATAAATCTGGAGAAAAAGTTACAAGAAAGCAAATGTTTCTGGATCTGTTAAGGTGGGGGGTTGAAGCTGCGGAAATAAATGGGATAGCTACTGAAGAGTTATACAAAAAGTGGAAGCAAAAACAAAAAGAAAAAGGTTCAGATTCTGAAAGTAAAAAGCAAACCCCTACAAAATGTCCAACCAGGAGTACCACTGAAGGAAAGGTAGGATGGAATCAATTATATCCTGACATCCCTACTGATGAGGAGCTAGCACAGTGACAAAAGGGGGAATTTAATGACGAGAGAGACTGGGGAGGAAAGGAATGGAGAACCCCGGTCGAAAAAACAGAGACAAATTGACTAGTAGGTGGTTCCCCGGTAGCTAGGGGTACAGTAAGAGCAATTACACCTGGGGACCGATGCCCTTAAGTACCCCTTACCATTTTTTGGAAGGGAGGGCCACAACATGTGATGGCTCTGGTAGACACAGGATCAGAAGTAACCATTTTTGCAGGCAACCCCCGTAGATTTCGTGGACAGTATGCAGAAATTAATGGTTATGGAGGGGCAAAGACACCAGGTACCAAAACCAAGATTAAGATAGCTTTTGGGGATGGTATTCCTATTTACATTGAAGCAGTAATAGCTCCAGTACCTAAACACATTTTAGAAATAGATGTGTTAAAGAGTAAAACTTTGGAAACCACTGTAGGGCCATTTAGGTTTGGAGTGCGGCACTGTTCAGTCAACGCAGTTAAGGCTGTAGTTTGAGGCAATGCTAAGTGGAAACCGCTTTATATTCCCACGCCTAAAACAATAGTGAACATCAAACAATATCGTATCCCAGGTGGGCACGCTGAGATCACTGAAACGATCCAAGAACTGCTTCGGGTTGGCATACTTGAGCCAACAGTGAGTCCATTCAACAGTCCGGTGTAGCCAGTAAGAAAACCTGATGAATCATGGCAAATAACCGTAAATTATCGAGGTCTAAACAAGGTGGCCCCACCCTTAGCGGCAGCTGTTCCAGACATTGTTACGATCGTGGAAAGATTGTCTTCATCTGCTGGACCATATCATGCAGTTTTGGACTTAGCAAATGCCTTCTTCTCCATTCCGATAGCAGAAGAAAGCAGAGCCCAATTTGCTTTTACCTGGAAGGGGAGGCAGTATACCTTCCAAGTGTTACCTCAAGAATATCTGCACAGCCCTACCCTGTGTCATGAACTAGTGGCTAGAGACCTAGCCAAGTTACAGCTGGACAAAGTGACTATTTTTTATTACAATAATAACAATGATTACTGGAGAAAAATCTGATGTGGATATCGCACTAAAAACTGTAATTCAGCACCTTCAGAACAGAGGGTGGGCTATAAATGAGAATAAAACACAACAAGGGACATCAGTAAAATTCCTTGGTATGATTTGAAATGGAGCGAAAAAAGAAATTCCTGCAGCAGCACTAGAGAGTATCCAAAAAATTGCAGTCCCGAAAACGAAACAGCAGGCACAGGCCTTTTTGGGAGCAATGGGCTTTTGGAGAGCATTTGTACCTCACCTTGGACTGATTTTGCGACCCATTCACTATGTAACTAGGAAAAAATGTGACTTTCAGTGGGGTCCCAAGCAACAAACGGCTTTTAAAGAAGCAAAAAAGGCTCTACAGCAGAGCGTGAGGCTGGGCCCAGTTGATCCACAACAACCTTTTGTCCTTAAAGTAACAGTTGCCAATAATGTTATGTCTTGAGGGCTGTGGCAAAAGGATGACACTGAAAAAGAGAGACCATTGGGATTTTGGTCCAAATCCCTGACTGGAGCGCAGGTGAGATATAGCCCCCTTGAGAAGCATGTACTGGCGGTGTACACAGCATTGATTCATGTGAAAGGAATAACTAAGCAACAAACAGTGATAGTTTAAGATAGACTACCCAATCCAGGGGTGGTTATGAGACAATACTTTGATGAAAACCCTGATAGCAAAATCTTTGACCATACAAAAGTGGAAGTGGTATTTACAGGAAAGGGCCAACATCGTGCCTGGAGTGTCTCAGGTACAACAACAGTTGGCTGGACTGGTAATTCTGGATGATGCTGATGCTGATGCGATAAAACAACAGCGACATGAGCTTCCACAGTCTCCAATAACTGAAGCATTACCATTTGATAATTTAGATGCAAAAAACCAAAAATTTGCATGGTTTACTGATGGTTCTGCCAAAATTGGATCAAATGGTAGGACCTGTACTGCAGTGGCTTATTGCCCACGAACAGAAACTGTGTTATTTGACGAAGGTACTGCCAGTTCAAATAATCAGGCAGAATTATGACCTGTTGCCCTGGTCATCAATAGTTTATCACCTGAGAATGAAGCATACATCTATACTGACAGCTGGGCAGTCTTTAAGGGATTGACAACCTGGTTACCTGCCTGGCAACAACAGGATTGAAAGATCCATGGCAGACCTCTATGGGGAGGTTCAAAAGACTGGCAACAAATTTGAAAAAAAGCTCAACAATGCAAAATCAGTGTTGGACATGTAGATGCTCATGCATCACTTGTAACAAATAAAAGGAGGCATAACCAGCAGGTAGATAAGATGGCCGCGGTACGTGTTACTGAAGAGAAAGCCGAAAGTGCTAGCATGGCAAGATGGGCCCATGATCGGAGTGGGCATTTGGGAAGAAATGCGACAATAGAATGGGCACGGAGGCATGGTATGCAGTTAAATAAGGAAATAACTACGGATATTATAAAGCAGTGTGAAATCTGTCAAAAAAAATAAACAAAAGCAACTGCAAGCAGAAGCATGAGGACACATTCACCGAGGCAGCCACCCAGCACAAATCTGGCAAGTAGACTTTATTGGTCCTTTACCACTGGATCAAAATCAGCAATACTGCCTAACGATGGTGGACACTTACTCAGGATTACTAATGGTGTCCCCATGCAAAAAGGCAAACCAGCAAGCAGTGTTAAAAGGATTAAATAAATTATGTGTGACATGGAATTCCCACTAAAATCCAAAGTGACCAAGGCAGCCACATTACCGGAGCAGAGGTTCAAAAATGGGCAAAGGAAAATGGAGTTCCATGGGTGCTGCATATCCCATATCATCCCCAAGCTACTGGTTTAATTGAAAGGTATAATGGGCTCCTTAAAGAACAAATTTGAAAGAACACAAATGATGGAACGTTGCGAGGCTGGGCAAAGGTAGTAGAATTAGCTGTGAGTCAGCTGAATAAATGACCCCGGAAACATCAAGACACTCCCTTGCAAATGCATATAAATGACATTCGATCCAACTGCTGTGTTTTAAAAATAAAAAAGCTGAATCCGAATGCCATATACCCTCTTTTGACAAATACTGATCAAACTCGATTCTGGCTATGTACATTGACTGAACAAAGGGTGCCAGCACAAAATATGACATTAGTTGAGACAGGCTGGAAACTCTTTCTCCCAGAAAATTGGCACTGGGGGCAAAAAGGGCTATTAGGAGAAAGTTGGGAGGTTTTTACATTATGGGAGCCAGAACAAAAAGTGATAGTAAAGGCTATCAATTTAGATAACAAGACACAGATGATTCAAAAAGGACAACCTTTAGTAGAAATTTGTATGCATCGAGATGCTGTTATTTTACTACAAGACTGTGATACTAAACCAAGCAAATGGCTGGAATGAAAGTTATGGTGACCACACCCAATCAGCCAAATAAACATGGGACAGTAATTTGTGATGGACCTGGTGATACTGTTTTAGTATTACTTGATTTTGCTAAACAACCATTATACTTTCCTCTCCATAGATTATTGCCACTGTTTGGAAAGGAGTCAACTTTTTCCGACGACAACACTTAGATGGGCCACATAACTGTCTTGATCCTATCCCTCTATTCGAAGGGGAAGATGTTGCAAATTTAACAGCTGACTGTGACTTTTATTGGAAATTGGGAGACCATCTATATGCTGTGACACCCAAGCCTGCCTTAACTTGGAACATCACTCAGACGGAAAACATTATAACTGTATGTAGACTGAACTGTGATAGACATCCTAAAAAATGTGTTTCCAACCCTTTTGGAGGTTTGTACCAAAGGCTAAACGAGTCGGGATTTCCTTTAGCCAAGTCTCCATTAAATTCTTCCTGTATAGCTAAATTTCAAAGGGAAAATGACACAGCGAAAACCCTATCTCCGAATTTGGAGATGTATGCCATAGGCAATAGTTCAACTGTATTTAATGGTTTGGGACATGTGGTAAGATATACCAGAGGATGTAAAACTGTAAGTAGTGCTAGAGTTATACAACATATTAAAATAATAGTTAACATTGTCAGCAGTTGATATTACCACCAGGTATCCACATTGTAAAATTGTACAATTATGGCCGGTTGATTCTTTGCATATCAAGTACAAACATTACAAATATAGAAGAAATAAACGTGATGTTACAGGTATTCTTGGTACTGCGTTAGGTGCAGTCGAAACAGGGACTGGATTCCTAAACAGTGTAGATATAGATACCCTACGTAGCAAATTGAGCCGTTTGGGCACTGACCTAAATATGTCCTTTAAGCTACTAGAAGACCATGATCCCGAGCTGGGACAAAAAACTGTAGACGGTATTTTAACTCAAACTGTCCTATAAAGGTGGATTGAACATACAAATGCATATACAGAACAGATTTTAAATAACCTCACAGCAAAAGTAAATCAGACTTTTTGTATCTTATCTCAGTTGACTGCCAACCAGCAAGATTTGCAATTCACTCAAACTTGGGGGGCTAAAAAGGCAGCCCATTGGCAAAAGAAACTGCAACTGTATCATTGGTTAAAGCCAATAGATTTTGCATGTGAAAACAAGTCTTGTATACTGATTTTTGACTATCTTGCTAGTAAAAAAGGAACAAAGCAGGTCTGTCCATTTGTTGCATTGCCCCTTGCAATTTGGAGATAATTGGTGGGTACCTCAAATTGAATCTACTTTGATTGATTTTAATAATGTACCCGTTGATGTGGCAAGTTGTGAAACCTGGCCCCAGGGGTGGGTATGCATAATGGTGAAAAAGAAGCCTCACCCATGCTTACATAATGGAACTGGGAAATGCACCTGGCACAGGTATGTAGTAAATGACACAGACATCTACCAGCTAAATGATACCACTGTTTGTGTGACATCCTCCTGTAAATTAGCCTGGAGTGATGAAATGATCACAACTGGTGGAGCATACTGTAAAAGTAATATCCATGCAATTATTAATTTTTGTACTGGAGAATTGATTAGACTGACTAGATGGATGAACGTCACATTTAATGCTAGCATAGAACCATTACACACTTTTAAGTGGCCATCTCTAGTCCGCCCGGACTTTCAACCGATTAAGCAGAAAGGACAAACAGTGTTGCAACTTCTAAATAAAACACTAAATGATGCGCATCAAACCATGATTAAAATAATTAAAGATAAAGGTACCGTTGTAAAAATTGCAAATAAAATACAGGATATAACTGTTTCGCATTGGTATAATGTTTTTATGTGGTCATCTACGGCTTCAGTGTGGTTTAATTTGTTATTGCAGGGGTAGGAGCTCTCCTGGGTGGTCTCAAATTCTTTGCCCCTCTGAGATGCTGCTTGAGCAGGGGATGAGAGAAGAGGGGTGGTTCTGTGTTATAGTGAGCTGAAATAGCTGAAGTGTGGATTTTAATACAGGAAAAAGACAGGCCCTTGTGAAGCATCTCAATTAAGTATTGCAAAATCTGAGGTAAATTGGGCACTGCTGTGCTCATCCCTAAAGATTGTTTCCAGGCACAGAATCTTTTCCATTTGTCAGCATAAGATTTTCTAGTAATGGGTCTTCTGGCCTCCAAGATGACATCCATCACAGGTTTGCTGAGGAATGATAAGGGTGAATTTAAGTGATTAGTCAGGCTGCAAGGTTCAATGTTGAAAGTTGAGGGTGCAGAATTTGGTTCGACTGGCAGTTCTGGGGGGAGGCAAATAGATGTCTGTGTGACGGATCCACACAGTCTACCAGTTTTTGCTATGCCTCGAGCCACATATCACTGTGTATGTTTAATTATTGCTAGATTAATTAATGCTAGTTCTTAATATGCCACTACATCACTATGTGCTGCTAATACTGTAACAATACAATATGCTTAAGAGCAGGCCTTGCTCACTGATTACTGATTACTGGTATTACTGAACTTTTGTTAACCTATAAGTTGTTTATCAGCTTAAAAGATGTTTACCAGAATGTGGGAATTTCAAAGAGGAACTATATCGCAAGGTTGTGAGCTAACTGTTCTTTAAAAAAGGGAAGTAGGGCACAAGACCAGACATTACGAGACTTGTTTACAACTTAGGAAATGATCTGTAATTTTCTAAAATATTCCATCAACTCATGATGAGCCTGTAATGTCAAATCTTTCTACAATATTCTATCAACTCAAAAAAGACTATAAAAGCTCAAAGGCTAAGATAGAAATCATTATCAGCATCTGGATTTGATCACAGCACCAGCCTAAACTGAGCTTAGAGACATTTCGCCAGTGTCGGCCTTGCCTTGACTGAACAGATAGCTGCACTGGATAGGATTTGAAGTTTCTCTATCAGTGGCAAAGATGATTCTGCTTATGCATATGCTTGTAAGTACATGATCTATTAGTTTTTCTGTTTATTTAGTATTAGCTTTACTGTTTATTTAAAAAAGTTTTGCTTAATAAATTGTTAAGTTTGAGCCTTGGTGTCTTGTGTCATTTCTACTCCTGTATTAACCTTAGATTTTAAAGTAACAGACTAGTACAGTCTGGGCTCCTCCATTTGCTTGTCAACATGTTGAAAATCTGTGGTTCCAGTTTCCATTCGTGGGTCCATGAGATTTCTGCTTAGTCCGTCTGCCAGTGCATTCAATTTTCCTGGCAGGAATTGAGCTTGTAGGTGCACTTGGTAGCTCAAGGCTGTGTTCCACAATGCCATGGCTAGTCTACAGTAGGGGTAAGAATGTGTACCCCCCCTGCTTGTTTATGTACCACATAACCGTGTTGTCCGTCTTTACCATTAGTTGTCCTGGAAGAATGTAGTCCTTGAAGGCTGTCAGAGCATTCTGTACAGCCAACATTTCTTTTTGACTGATATGTAGGTGCATTTGATTTGGGTTCCATCTGCCCTGAATGCACTTCCCTGCCAGGTGAGCCCCCCATGCATAGTCTGATGCATCTATAGTTAGGGTTTGGGTGGCAGGAGGTAGTGTGAATGGCAGTCCCTTGTTTTGGTGGCAGGCCTCTGCCCACCATAGGAATTCCAGGTGTAGGCAAGATATGATAGGAATCATTGTTTCCAGGCTGTGACAATGTTGACTCCATAGACTTTTTAAGTACCACTGTAGTTTCCTCATATGCAGTCTTGCATATGGAATTAGAAGTATGCAGGAGGCCATGAACCCCAAGGCTTGCAGTATTTGTCTTGCAGGTAGCAGGGTTTTTGTGGCCACTTGTTTGAAGTAAGTTACCAAATGAATTTGCTTCTCTGGCATGAGGAAAGCCATCTGGGCAGCTGTATTCAAGCTTGCACTCAGGAATGTAATCTGTTGGGAGGGTATCAGTTATGATTTATTTTAGTTTATGATGTACCCCAGACAAGTTAAAACCCTTTTTACAAACTCCAGATTATTTAGAAGTATGCCCGGGTTTTCTGCCTGAATTAGACAATCGTCCAGGTATGGATATATTTGAATATTTCTTTGCCTGCAAAATGCAATAACTGGAGCCAGGCACTTTGTGAATACCTGGGGCGCAGAAGACAAACCAAAGGGCAGTGCAGAGAACTGATAATGCAAGTAGCCTGCTTTGAATAGTAGGTATCTTCTGCAAGATTCCCTGATTGGGATGTGCAGGTATGCTTCTTTCTAGAGTTGCCAACCAGGCATCTTTGCCTAGTATAGGAAGTAACTGGTGAAGAGTCAGCATCTTGAATTTTGGAATGTCCAGAAAGGTGTATAGAGTAGACAGGTCCAGAATTGGACACCATGAGTTGTCTTTTCTGGGTACCAGAAAAAGCCTGGAATAAAAACCTTGTCCCATTTCCTCTTCTGGTACTGGTTGAATAGCCCCCATTTTTAAGAGGGAAAGAACTTGTTTTTGAGCCTCTGCCCACTGATTTGAGGGCAGGTCTGGCCATCCGTTTGGTGTTGGCAACATGTGGAAATGAAATCTGTATCTCTGGGACACTATATTTAAAACCCATTTGTCCTGGGTTATGAGTTCCCAGTTCTTTGCATTAAGAGCAATCTTTCCCTCCAAAGGTGCGGCTAAAAGGTAAGTGCTTGGTAATTTTAAAAGGAAGTCATTGAGACTGTTTACCATAGGGGGTGTATTGTTATTTCCAGATTTGGAAGTGGAGGGCCCCCACTGCTTAGTTCTGAGAGTCCCTTGGGACTGAAACTGGGTGCTTTTGTTGTGTCTGGGTTTAGCTCGAGAGGATCTGGAAGGAGCTGGAAAACACCAATTCTTAGTAGGCCAGTGCCTACTAAATATCGGAGGTTGCACTTGCAAGAAATCTTTAACAGTTTGCATAGATTTAGCTTTATCTTCCATCCTTTTTAGAACTTCTTCAGCCTTATTGACAAACAGGCGGTCCTGAGTTAAAGGACCATCCAACAAATTCGCTTTAACATGATCAGGCAAAGGTTGCTCCTTAAGCCAAGCATGGCTTTTAAGCACAGACTCAATAACAGCAGTCCTGCAGGAGGCCTCTAAAGAATCAAAGCCACACTGCAAAGTACGTTTTCCAACTTGTTCAGCAGAATGCAATAAATCCTGTAAATCTTTATTTTCCACACTGTTAGGAATCAACATCAATTTCTGTTTAAGAAGTCCAATAATATGCCGATATGAAATTGGCAATTTAAAGCCTGATTGCCAAGGTTGCAGAAGTATAAACCTTCTTACCCCATCTATCCAGCACCCTGGTGTCTCTATCAGAAGGGGTAGGATTTTTAGCAGTAGAAGCCTTAATGCCCTTGGTCCCCTGAGAAATGGCTTCTGGATCTGCAACAGGATTTTTGAAAAGGAACTTGTGAAACTCAGGAACCCTGTAGAATCTGTCAGGTTTACTAGGAGCCAGAGGCAGGGAATCAGGGGCCATACTGGATTCCAAAAACACGTCATCAACAATGTCTAGTACAGGAGGTATAGCAAAAGGCCTACGCTGAGGTAGTAGAAGGAAATTCCTAAGCCTCTTTTTTGAATCAGAAAATTCCTGACTTTCGAAATGGAAATGCTCCTTTAAGGTATGTAAAGTTTCCCCAAAAGAAAAATCCTCAGGAGGAGAAGCAGAGGGAATGGAATACTCTGCATCAGAATCCTTATAAGTAGGTATGGACAAATCCAGGTCATTAGAAGAATCAGAAGAAACAGAATCCTTATCAGAATATTCATAATGAAGCTCAGCCATAGGCCTCTTTTTGGGGGGGGGGGGGGGTTGACTACCCCTGATTAGAGTAATTAGATCTTCAGCCATTTTGATCATTTGTTTTTTTAGCCATAGGGGCCTGAACATGTGGCCTGGGCGTCATTTTTTTAGACATAGATCGAGATTTAGGCCTTAGTAATGAAGGTGGAGTCGATTTAATATGCAAGTCTGTAGGCCTGAATACACCCTCAGAAGCCGGTGCCTGCAAAGCAGCTCCAGACCCATCCAAGGTAGAGACATCCGCGGGTTCCATAGGTTAAGCATCTCGCGGCATACCTGACTCCGAATGGGTCTCAGTAGAGGCCTGCGAATCAGTAGTAGCGGGTATCAGGGGCTGCAAAAGCACCTCACTGAGTACCGGTGAACTGGCGACTCACTTAGGAGAAGCGTTGTCGGCAGTTTTGGACCTTGGCGGCCTGTCTCTGTCTTTATCTTTGTGTTTTTTTGGAATCCCGGTAGTCGGATGGATAACCGATGACTTTTCTGGATAATTAAACTGAGAACCAAAATATTTAGAGGCAAAAATGTACCGACGACGGATAGTGTGCTGATTAAATAAAGCACAAAACTGACAATAAGGTACGCCATGGTCAGGGCCTAGGCAAGAAATACAGTATGAATTAAAATCTTTGTGAGATATTTGCTTTCCACAAGTAATGCAATTATTAACTTTTACTGACATTGGTAAGGAGCAAGAAAAAGTTTCCCCAACGGGGTACTTAGCTTTAAGTTAAAGACTTCAGTTCTGAAACTTGAAAAGGAAAATTTCAGGAGTCGGCCGACCGGCACTTGTGAACTGCTTCTGCTTCGGGCACTGCACGGCAAGAAAGACTGAAGTAATGGCGTCAGATGCATATTTTATACCCCTGACAACCTGACGTCATGGAAAAAGGGACAGCAACCGACGCAGGACCCAAAACTTTGTTAATCAGGCCGACTGAGGGCAACCTGCAAGCAGATTACCCAAATGTAATGACTGCAACAGTGAAACACAAAGAACATCTTCAATTTATTTCTGGTGACGCCATTCTTTTGTTGATTTGGATGTATACTTGAGGTCATTGTATTAAAAGGTGAAATTGCTTTTCATCTTCATCTTTCTAGCAGACGCCTGAAGGTTTTGGGCCAAAAGTGACCGGTATTTGGAACTGTGCATAATTCCCTTCATCTTGACTAAAGCCCCAGTTCCAGCTGAAGAAAAGCAACCCCAAAGCATGATACTGCCACCACCATGCTTCTCCATGGGGATGATGTTCTTTTGGTGATGCGAAGTGTTGTTTTTGTGCCAAACGAACCTTTTGGAATTGTGGCCAAAAAGTTCAACCTTGGTCTCATCAGACCAAAACACATTTTTCCTACATGCTTTTGGGAGACTTGATGCTTTGATTTTGCAAATTTTAGCCGAGCTTGGATGTTTTTCTGTGTAAGAAAAGGCTTCCGTATTGCAACCCTACCCCACAGGTTAGACACATGGAGAATATGGAAGGATTGTTGTCACATGTAGTATAAAACCAGTACTTGCCAGAAATTCCTGCAGCTCCTTCAATGTTGCTGTAAGGTCTCTTGACAGCCTCCCTGACCAGTTTTTGTCAGATCTTTTCATCAATTTTGGAGGGACGTCCAGTTCTTTGCAACGTCACTGTTGTCCCATATTTTCTCCACTTTTTGATAACTGTCTTCACTGTGTTCCCTGATATATCCAGCGCTGTGGAAATGTTTTGTACCCTTCTCCTGACTGATACCTTTCACTAATGAGATCCTTTTTATGCTTTGTAAGCTCTTTGCGAACCATGGCTTTTGCTGTAGCAGGCAACTGAGTAAATGTTAGGAAAATCCTACTAGGACAGCTGAACTTTATTTGTGGTTAATCAGAGTCTCTTTAATTGATGGCAGGTGTGTACCCAGAAGACTGAATGCTGTAATTAAAGCAAAAGGTGTTTCAGCAAAGTTTTAGTTTAAGGGTGTGTACTCTTATGCATCCAGTTTATTATATTTTTTCCCCTAACAGATTTGTTTTTCAATTGAATTGTACAGGTTATAGGTCACATTAAAGGTGGGAAAAGTTTTGAAATGATTTATTGTGGTCTCGTTTTTTAGATTACAAAAAGCTGGCATTTTAACAGGAGTGTGTACACTTTTTATATCCACTGTATATCACATTCCTATTCATCCAAACTTCAGGTGTTTAAGATTTTGTGTGTCTGGATCACATTATCACTTCTCTGCCTTACCCGTTGGACTATCCCCTGTACCAAGAGTGTTCAACAAAGTGTCTTGCTCTAGTTATAGCTCACTGCAGTATACAGGGCATCCACATTTTTCCACATTTAGACAACTTGCTTATCTTTACAGAGTCTTTTTCAAAAGGTCAGGAATCTCTCTCTCTTGGGTGAGAGATGTCTTGCACAAATTGGGATTTCAAGAGAACATACAAAAGTCTTTCTCGACTCCCTCACACAGGACTATGTTCCTGGAATGTCAGCCAGACATCTCAGCTCAAAAAGCTTTTCTTCCACAGGAAGAAATGGGTCTTTATTTAGATCTATTTCTAAGGTTCTCCACTCAGACTTCAGTCACTGCAAGGGAATACCTCAGGATTTTGTCTCGCATGTCATTCATGATTCTCATGATACGCCAACATCAACATCCTTTATGTTTGCAGATCTTAGTACTAGGGTTTGTCAGAAGAGAAATCACTTGATGGAGACAACATATATCCTAAAATCAAGGTATCCCCCTTCTCTCTTCCTTGTTCCAAAGCAGTCAAGCCACCACAGATGCTTTAGACTTCACTTGGGGAGCAGTTTCAAGAGAGATAAAGTGCAGGTGGTGTGTGACATTAAGGACAGATGGAAGCACAAACATCAAGCAGATGCTTGCCCTGATCAAGGCACCCAATTCTCCGAACCATCTTTGGTCCAAAGGACCTCTTCAAGTGGTTACAAACAATAACACAGTGGTGTAGTACATCAACCAGCAAGGGGGTACTAGGACATATCCCCTTTGCAGACTAGCCATGTTAGTTTGGGATACAGCATCACAGCACAGTCTTATTCTACCTGCATCTTACAATCTCTCATAGCAAAACTGTACAGCAAACAAGCTGAGCAGGACTAGGGCAGGCCCCCATGAATGGAAACTAAATCTGGGGGTCTTCCAAGATTTGATTCATCTATAGGGAATTCCTCAATTAGACCTCTTTGCCTCTTCTCTGAACAATCAACTGGCAAACTTCTGTTCAGAAAGTATAGCTGTGTGCACTTGCCATAAATGTAGATGTTCAAGCATATTCACTGTTGCAGTCATCACATTTGGGTTATCTGCCTGCAGGTAGCCCTCAGCCGGCCTGAATACCAGAGTCTTGGATTCCTGCATCGGATGCTGTCTCTTCTTCCATGACGTCAGGTCATCAGGGGGTATAAAACATGCAGCCAACGCCATTACATCAGCTTTTCCTTGCCCCAGATGTCAGATGCCCCCACAATGGGAAGCAATTATATGTTATGGTACACCTCCATCAAAAAGCAAATACACCAGAAAACTTAAATACACTAGACAAGAAGGAAAGGTAGAGCCAAGAGAAGTCAACAGTGAATATACTCGAACATCTACATTTATGGTAAGTGTACACAACTGTACTATGTTCTTCTTGTTTCACTGTTGCAGTCATCACATTTGGATTGGTTCCCAAAGCTAATGAAGGGAGGAGGAAGTTCGAGAGCATTAGGGCCAGCTATTAACCCTGCAAGAATAGAGTGGCAAAACCAGCTCTGGATTTAGAAAAAATAGGCATGTGGTAATGCTTGAAGGTATGTACAGAGCTCCAGGTAGCAGCTTCTAGGATGTCCCTGGCAGGGAATCCTCTGAGAAAGGCTGCAGAGGTAGATGTAGCCCTGGTGGAATGTGATCTTATCCCCTGTGGGGTAGGTTTTCCATGGTACTTGTAGTAGAAATTAATGCAATGGGCTATCCATTTAGAAATGGTTTGCTTTGAAATCGCCTTCCACTCTGACTCTGCAGCAAAGCCAACTAGCAGCTATTCAGATTTTCTGAGAGGCTTAGTCCTGTCCAAATAAAATCTAAGTTGTCTGTGCATGTCCAAATAGTACAGTATTCATTCTCCTTTGTTTTGTGGATTAGGGAAAAAAGTAGGCAAATGAATGGACTGATTTAGGGCCACACTAGACACCACCTTGGGCATAAAGGAAGGATTGGTCCTGAGGGAAACCTTGTCTGCATGGAAGATAATGAAGGGCTCCCACTGCCATGAGGACCTGTAATTCAGACAATCTTCTTGCTGAAGTGATGGCTAGAAGGAAGGCTGTTTTCCAAGAAAGGAATTTCAACTCTGCAGTTGCAGCTGGCTCAAAGGGAGGTAGAGTGAGCTTTTCCAAAGTTAAGGTCCCAGGATGGAGTAGGAGCTCTCCTGGGGGGGAGGGTCTTAAGTTTTTGGCCCCTCTAAGGGATTGCTTTAGCAGGGGTGAGAGAAGAGGGGTGGCTCAGTATTATAATGTGCTGAAATGGCAGAGGCATGAATTTTAATTGATGAGAAGGATAGGACCTTGTGGAGCATTTCTGTGAAGTACTGAAGAATATGAGGTAAGCTGGGCACCATTGTGCCCATCCCGAGTCTGGCTCCAGGAACAGTATCTTTTCCACTTTTCAGCATAGGATTTTCTAGTACTAGGCCTCCTTGCCTCCAGAATGACATCTAGCACCTGCTTACTGAGGGATGCTATTGGAGAGCTCAAGGGATTAGCCAGGCTGCAAGGTTCAGGGTTTGAAGCTGAGGGTGCAGAATCTGGCCCGCCTGCTGAGACAGCAGGGAAGGGGTCTGAGGCAGGTGCCATGGTTCCAGCAGTGTCATACTGCGCAAGAGGGGGTACCAGTGCTGGCGTGGCCAGTCAGATGCAATCAGTATTGTCCTTGACTTGTCCTTTTTAATCTTTAGCGGAACCTTCGAGAGGAGAGGCAGAGGGGGAAAGGCATAAACCGATAGACTTTCTCAGGTAAAAAAAACAGGGCATCCACTTTCCAAGCTTGACTGTGGGAAGTCCTTGTACAGAATTTGTCCAATTGGTAGTTCTGAGGAGAGGCAAACAGGTCTACCTCTGGAGTCCCACATTTGTTCCTCAAGAGGTGGAATATTTTTGGTTCCAGTTTCCATTTGTGTGGGCCCATGAGATTTCTGCTTGGGTCATCTGCCAGTGAATTTAGCTTGCATGACAGGAATTGAGCTTGTAGGCGCACTTGGTAGCTCAAGGCTGTGCTCCACAGAGCCACGGCTAGTCTGCAGAGAGGGTACGAGTGAGTTCCCCCCTGCTTGTTTATGTACCACATAACTGTGGTGTTGTCTGTCTTTACCAATAATTGCCCTGGAAGGATGCGGTCTTTGAAGGCAGTCAGGGAATTCTGTACAGCTAACATTTCTTTTTGGTTGATATGCAGATGCATCTGTCTCTGGGTCCATTTGCCCTGAATGCACTGCCCTGCCAAGTGAGCCCCCCATGCATAGTCTGATGCGTCTGTTGTTAGGGTTAGGGCGGCAGGGGGTAGAGTGAAAGGGAGCCCCCTTGTTGTGGTAGCAGACCTCTGCCCACCAAAGGAACGCTGTCTTTATACAAGGAATGACAGGAATCATTGATTCCGGGTCCTGAGAATGTTGACTCAATAGGCTTTTTAGATACCGTTGTAGTTTCCTCATATGCAGTCTTTCATATGGAATTAGTAGAATGCAGGAGGCCATGAACCCCAGGACCTGCAGAATTTTCCTTGGAGATAGCTGGGGCTGTGTGGCCAGAAGTTTGAAATAGGTTGTCAAATAAACTTGTTTCTCTGGAGTGAGGAAAGCCATCTGGGAAGTTGTGTTCAAGCTTGCTCCCAGGAATACAATCTGTTGGCAGGGTACTAGGTGAGATTTCTTTTTGTTTAAGGTGTACCCCAGTGAGGTTAGAAGTTTCTTTACATTAATAGCAAGTCCTGGCTTTCTGCCTGAATCAGAAAATCGTCCAAGTATGGGTATATTTGAATATTTCTCTGCCTGCAAAATGCAATGGCTGGAGCTAGACACTTTGTGAATACCCTGGGCGCAGTAGATAAGCCAAAGGGAAGTGCAAAGTACTGATAGTGCATGCAGCCTGCCCTGAAGCGTAGGTATTTCCTGCAAGATTCCCTTACTGGAATGTGCAGGTAAGCTTCCTTTAAGTCTAAGGCTGCCAACCAGGCATCTTTGCCTAGCATAGGAAGCAGCTGAAGTGTTAGCATTTTGAATTTTGGGATTACCAGGAAAGTGTTTAGAATAGAGAGGTCCAAGATAGGATACCAGGAGCTGTCTTTTCATGGGTACCAGAAAGAGTCTTGAATAAAACCCTTGTCCCCTTTGTTCTGCTGGGACATGTTGAACAGCCCTGATACTTAGAAGAGAGAGAACCTGCTGTTGGGCCTCCGCCCACTGATTTGGGGGTAGGTCTGGCCAACCGTTTGGGGTTGGTAGGGTGTGGAAGTGGAATCTGTATCCTTGGGAAACTACAATTCAAACCCATTTGTCTTGGGTAATGAGTTCCCAGTTTTTTGCATGCGGGGCGAGTTTTCCTCCTAAGGGAGCAGGGCTTGGGAGGGCTAAGGTTAAGTCATTGTGCCATTTTTCCGTAGGGGGGGGTGGCTTACTACTCCCTGTTTGGAAGTGGGAGCCCCCCACTGCTTAGGCCTGTGCGCAGCCTGAGACTGTAACCTGGGTGGTCTGCTGTTCCTACGTCTGGACTGAGAAGGCCTGCAAAAGACTGGAATGGACCAATTCTTTGAAGGCCAATGCTTACTAAATCTGGAAGGCTGTATTTGTAGGAAATCTTTAACAGTTTGCATAGATTTAGCTTTTTCCTCCATTCTTTTGAGGACTTCTGCTTTGTTGCCAAACAGGCAGTCTGTGTTTAACGGAGCATCTAGTAATTTAGCTTTAACATGATCTGGCAAGTTTTGCTCCTTAAGCCATGCATGCCTTCTAAGTACAGACCCAGTGACAGCAGCCCTGCAAGATGCTTCTAAAGAGTCAAAACCATATTGCAAAGTATGTTTACCAACTTGTTCTGCAGAATGCATTAAATCCTGTAATTCTTTATTTTCAGCACAGTCAGGAATCAACATAATTTTCTGTTTAGGTAGTCCCATAATATGCTGCTGGTACTTTAACATATGAAACTGGCAATTTAAAAGCCCTAATGGCCAAAGTAGCAGAAGTGTATAACTTCTTGCCCCATCTGTCCAAGGGTCTATAATCTCTACCAGAAGGGGTAGGATTTTTGGCAGCATTAGCCTTAATGCCTTTTTGTCTTTAGGAAATGGTCTCTGGATCTGCAGTAGGATTCTTGAAAAGGAACTTGTGAGAGTCAGGTACTTTGCAATACCTGTAAGGTTTTCTGGGAGCTGAAGGTAAAGTGTCTGGGGAAAGGCTAGATTCAAAGAAGGCAATCTACAATGTCCAGAACAGGAGGGATAGCTAAAGGCCTGTGTTGAGGAAGGAGTAAGAATTCCCTAAGCCTCTTTTTGGAGTCAGAGTAATCTTGGCTTTCCCAGTGGAAATGCTCCCTAAGAGTATGCAAGATTTTACCAAAAGAAAAATCTTCTGGAGTGGAAGCAGAGGGAATGGAATCCTCTGCATCAGAATCCTCAAAGGTAGACAAGGGCAAATCCTGGTAATCAGAAGAAACAGAAATATCAGATTCCTGATCAGAAGAATCAGAAGGAAATTCAGTTCTAGGTCTCAGAGGGGGAAGGCTGGCTTCCCCTAATTAATTTAACAAGGTCTTCAGCTATTCTAAGCATTTGTCTTTTAGGCATATGGGCCTGAGCATGCTGTTTTTAAGTCAGTTTTCTAGGCGTGGATCAAGTTTTAAGCCTGGATGAAGAAGATGGCATTGGTTTAAAATGCAAGTCTGTAGGCCTGAATACACCCTCAGAAGCCAGTGCCTGCACAGCGGCTCTGGACCCATCCAAGGTAGAGACATCCACAGGTTCCATAGTCGAAGAAGCTTCTCGCGGCATACCGGACTCTGAATAGGTCTCAGTAGAGGCCTGCAAATCTGAGGTAGCTGGTATCAGGAGCTGCGAAAGCGCCTCACTGAGTACCGGCGAACTGCAGACTAGCTTAACTGAAGCATTGTCGGCAGTTTCGGACCTATGAAGTCTGTCTTTATCTTTACATTTTTTTGGAACATCGGTAGTCAGATGGCTTAATGAAGCCATTTTGGAGTACGGTTACAGAGTACCAAAATAATTAGCTGCATAGATAGCTCAACGACGAATAGTTCGGGGGTTGAACAAGGCACAAAACCGACAGCGAGAGACGTCGTGGTCTGGGCTTAAGCAAGGAATGCAGTATGAATGAAAATCATTATGAGGTATTTGCTTTCCACAGGTAAGACAATGGTTAACTTTTACTGACGTCGGTTGGAGCAAGAAAAAAGATCCCCAACGGGGTAGTTATTTTTTTTGAAGACTTCGGTTCTGAAACTCAAAAATGAAAATTTCAGGAGACGGCCGACCGGCACTTGCGAACTGCTTCTGCTTTGGGCACTGCATGGCAAGAAAGACTGATGTAATGGCGTCAGCTGCATGTTTTATACTCCTGACGACCTGACGTCATGGAAGAAGAGAGTGCATCTGACGCAGGAATCCAAGACTCTGGTATTCAGGCCGGCTGAGGGCTACCTGCACTCAGATAACCCAAATGTGATGACTGCAACAGTGAAACACGAAGAACATCTATAAGCAAGAAGGCCTGGAAGACAGATGACTTTTTTTTTTTCTTTGCACAGGAATGTTCCTGTATGCCCTTCCACCTATATCCCTCATGACCATCAAGGCGATTCCTTTCTGGCCCAGGCAACTTTTAGTTATGTACTCACCATAACTTCAGATGTTTGGGATCCATCTCGCCTACATTCTGACTGATGGGTTCGGAGCCGATCCCTCGGCTCCGACTCGGCACGCTTATGCCAAAGAGCGAAGTCTCTTATTGGCTGAGCTTACTATATCCCAGGATGCACCACTACCAGTCCCCCAGATCTAGTTTGTCCGCATACATGCACACATGCACGCCCTGCTTATATAACATCGTCAGATGAAACAAGATAAAACAGTAGAACTCAAAACCGTTCAATGTCTTCTGATCTCCAAGGCAGGGAAGGAGGTAGAATGGCGAGATGGATCCCAAACATCTGAAGTTATGGTGAGTACATAACTAAAAGATGTTATGTGATCCTATCTCGCCTACATTCTGACTGATGGGACAGCGTCCCTAGCACCTGAATCCTGGGTGGCTCACTGGAAAACACTCCTGAGTACCGTGGAACCAAATGAAGCTCGTCCTTTAGATGCCACATCCAATTTGTAGTGGGAAATGAAAGTGCGGATTGGACCAAGTAGCCGCAGCACAAATTCTCGATATAGCGAGCTTGGAATGAAAAGCTATAGAAGTAGCCATAGCTCTGGTAGAATGAGCTTTGATAGATGTTGTAAGTTGCTTATTCGAAGAAGAATAAGCCTGAATTATGCAATCTCTGATCCATTTGGAGATAGTAGCTTTTGTGATGGTTTGGCCCAATTTATTATCTGAGAAGGACACAAACAACTGGTCTGACTTAAGTTGCTGAGTCCTGTCTAAATAGAAGCGTAATTGCCTGTGAACATCCAATTTATGGAGAGTGTATTCTGCTTCATTGGAGAATTTTGGGAAGAAAACTGGTAGCTCTAGAGATTGTTGGAGACAGAAACTAGAACAGACCTTTGGGACAAAGGATGGATTAGGCCTAAGTGATACTCTATCCTTGTGGAAAATCAAGCACGGTGGCTTAATAGACAGGGCTTGAAGCTCTGAAACTCTTCTTGCAGAAGTAATTGCAACTAAGAAGGCAGTTTTCCAAGACAGATATTTTAACTCACATGTAGCAGCCGGTTCGAAGGGGAAGATGTTAGTGCCAAGCACCAAATCAAGATCCCACGGAGGTGCAGGATGAAAAATTGGGGTCTTAATAGGCTCGCACCTTTAATGAAAGTTTTGCATAGTCTGCTGCTCATCAAAGGAGGATCCATGGATTCATGGAATTTAGAGATAGCCGCTAGTTGGACTTTAATAGTTGAGACAGAAGATCCTTGATTAAACAGGGATGTTAAGAATTTCAAAACCTCTGGGACAGGAGCAGTGATAGGGTCTAAGCCCTTGAGTTGAGCCCAGATAGCAAACCTCTTCCACTTACTGAGGTACAATTTGTTAGTGGTGGGTTTGTGGGCAAGATAAAATGTGAACAACTTCCGGTCTAGTGTGTGCCTTCTGACTAAAGTCGGAAGTGGAGGAGCCAAGCTGTCAATTTCAAAGATTGAAGGGACTGATGCCGATGTCCCGACTGATGGATTAGCAAGTCCGAATTAGGTCTAAAGTCCACGGATCGTCCACCGCATGCTTCTTCAGGTAAGGAAACCATACCTGACGAGGCCAGTATGGGGCAATCAGTATCATTGAGGACCCCAATTGAGAAGCTTTTGAATAACTTTGGGGAGAAGTGGAATTGGAGGAAAGGCATAAAGTAGCCCTGTTGGCCAAGGTTGTGCTAGAGCATCCATAGCTGGTACTCCTGATGTGGGATCAAGGAGAAGAACCTTTGGCACTTGGTGTTTAGCGGAGTTGCAAATAGGTCGCAGCACGGCCCCCATCTCCTGAAAACCTGGGCTGCTACTGGGGGGTTTAGAGACCACTCGTGAGGAGAGAGAATTGTCCTGCTCAATTTGTCTGCCAATATATTTGACTTTCCGGGATGTGGGTCGCTACCAAGAAGCGGTTGGTAGCTACAGCCCATTCCCACACTCTCATGGCCTCTCTGCAAAGGGGTACGATCTGGTCCCTCCTTCTTTGTTCAGATACCAGACCACCGACATGTTGTCTGTGTGTATGGCGATGATGCCCTGAGGAAGAAACTTGTGTAAGGCCTGTAGGGATAGAAGTACAGCCCTCATCTCCAACACGTTGATGTGGAGAAGAGCTAAGCCAGGAGCCCTGAACTAGCCTGCCCAGACAATGCCCCCACCCAATCAGGGAGGCATCTGTCGTCAGGGTAACCACTGGAGAGGGAAGAACAAAGGGTTTCCTGATTCAAATTGGATGTCTGAAGCCACCAGCGAAGGTCCCTTTGCATATTTCCGTAATCATGATGTGATGATTGAGGGAAGATCCTGAAAGGACCATTGAGTTGACAATAGCCACTGAAGAATCCTCATGTGCAATCTTGCCAGAGGAACTAAAAGAACCGTGGCAGACATTGAGCCTAAAACTTGTAGAACCATCCTGGCTGGGGCTTTGGATCTCGAGATCAGAGCTTGAACTTGGCCCTGTAAAGTTTGGATCCTTTCGGCAGGAAGCAAGACGCATCAATCTTGAGTCTATCTCTGCTCCTATGAACTTTATGCGTTGAGAGGGCAGCAAGACAGACTTTGACCAATTGAATGTAATCCCCAGGGTAATACCCAGGAGATGGTGGCTTTGAGGTTGTCCATTAGTAGATGCCTGGTGGCGGCAGTCAGGAGCCAGTCGTCCAGATAGGGAAACACTTGGAATCCAAGACTTCTCAGGTGAGCCGTCACTACTGCCAAACACTTGGTGAACACCCTGGGGGCTGTGGTGAGACCAAAGGGCAGAGCCAAATTGGTAATGACTGACTCCCAGGCTGAAGCGGAGATACCTCCTGGACGCCTGATGTATCGGTATGTGATAATAGGCGTCCTTGAGGTCTATGGAGCACATCCAAACATCCTTCTCCAACAATGGGAGAATGGATTGTAACGTGACCATTCGAATTTGGATTTGACGGATTGGTTCAGTCTGCTGAGATCCAATATTGGTCTCAGGTCCCCTGTCTTTTGGCACTAAAAGAACCTGGAGTAATTTCTGATCCGATCTGGTCTGTGGGGACCGGTTGGATGACTCCTTTTTCTAGCAGCTTTAAAGCTGCTGCCATTTCCTTTGACTGGGTGGTGGGTCCGGGATTCTTTGGACGGTGGGGGCGAGTATGTGAATGGGATGGTGTAACCTCCGCAATGATCCGAAGCACCCATCTGTCCTGAGTGATTGACTCCCAGGCTTTTAGGTGCTTGGCAACGACACCCGACTGGCTCGAGCAGCACAGCCGGGCAGTCCCTCATGACGTGTGGGAGGCTGAAGAGCCACGAAAGGACTCGCGGTCTCCAGAATTGGGCCCTCTGCCGCCTCTGGGACGTCTCCTGAAAAATTTCCCGTCCTCTGCCTCTGGAAGGGAATCTTCCTGCTGCTGGGAGAAAACTTACAGATTTGGAACCACATTTTCCTTTAGCCTTGGGTAAGGCCGAAGGAGTGGAATAACGGCACCTACGGCAGATAAAGTTTTTCCTCTTGCTCACAGGTAAGGGTGTCTTTAACCTTGGGTCCAAACAAGGAGGACCCATCAAAGGAGCGCCGAAGGAAGACTTGAAGGCCTCCAAGAACTGACACAAGCGGAGCCAGGCTTGTCTCCGTGAGAGCCACGCCTGTGCCTGCCGCTTATCTCGGCCGCATAGGAAATGAGCCTCATGGACGAGTTAGAAATTGACATAAGGATAGCCAACTGAGAGCTAACCGACTGGGCTAGCTGCTCAGGTAGGTTACCCGAGAGGGAATCTGACAACTCCTTGACCAGATCCCTCTGAAGCCTGGTAAAATGTGCCAAATAATTCAGAGACCTTAAAGTAAAGGCAGCTGAAGTCAGGACCTGTCCATACTCCTAGACTCCTTATTAGGAGGATGGATGGACGTTGAAGCCTCTGCCACGTCCTGTTGTGTAGCAGATGCCACCAACATGGCATCTACAGCCACGCCTTTGGTGAGGAAAGTACAGTTTTGTACCTACCATAAATGTAGATGTTCGAGGATCCACATTGCTGCAGTCCTAACTATTGGGTAGTCCGCTGTCCAGTCGGCCCGAATACCAAAGTATATGGCTGACGTCGGTCAGGGCGCATTAGACTGACGCCAGTACGTCAGGGTACTAATGCGCATGACCGACGTCATATCCTCAGTCTTTTCTTGCCCCAGATGTCAGAAGACCCTGAAAAGATAAGGCCAAAACCAAAACTCCCAACATATCTGCATCAAAATATATATATATATATACAAAATATACAAAATTAGCAGAATATAACCTCACCACACAACCACCCCTAAACACAGAGGGAAGGAGGCAGCAATGTGGATCCTAACATCTACATTTATGGTAGGTACAAAACTGTACTATGTTCTTCGTTCCACATTGCTGCAGTCCTAACTATTGGGTAGAATCCCAAAGCAGAGGTAAGGGAGGCTGGCAAATCATAAGGAAGCAGGAGCTGATAACATGCCTTGCAAAATAGCTGTGGCAAAACCAGCCCTAGACTTAGAGTAGAGAGGAAGGTGGTAATGCTTAGAGAAAGTATGCACTGAACTCCAAGTAGCTGCCTCCAAAATATCCTTAGTTGCCACCCCCCTTAAAAAAGCTGTTGAAGTGGCAGTAGCCCTAGTGGAATGAGGCCTAATCCCAGCTGGAATCTCCTTGCCATGATGGGAATAACAAAATGCAATGCAAAACCCAATCTACAGGCTTGCCCTGAGAACTCAAAGCAAAAGAAACAAACAACTGCTGAGACTGCCTAAAATCCTTAGTCCTGCTCAAATAATAACGCAATTGCCTGTGTACATCTAAAGTGTGCAAAATCTTTTCCCCTTTATTTTGGGGATCTGCATAAAACGTAGGCAAATGAATAGTTTGGTTTAAAGCCACACTAGAAACCACTTTAGGCATAAAGGAAGGATTAGTACGTAATGATACCCTATCCTTATGAAAAATCAAAAAAGGCTCAACCGCCATAAGGGCCTGTAACTCAGAAACCCTTCTTGCAGAAGTAATGGCCAACAAAAAACAGTCTTCCATGACAAGTATTTCAGTTCAGCAGTAGCTGCAGGCTCAAAGGTTGTAGAGTAAGTTTCTCCAACACAAAATTGAGATCCCAAGCAGGAGTAGGAGCTCTACGCGGGGGTATATTCTTTGCCCCTCTAAGAAATTGCTTGAACAAAGGATGTGAAAACAATGGTGGGTCACAATCATAGTGAGCTGAAATTGCTGCAGCATGAATCTTAATGGAAGAGAAAGACAAACCTTTGTCCAATAACTCAGTAAGATATTGAAGAGCCACACTCAAATTAGGCTCTGAAATCTCCAAATTCTTTGCTGCAGTCCAAAATAAAAATCTCTTCCATTTTTCGTACACTTTCCTTGTACTAGGTCTTCTGGCTTCCATAATCACATTTAAAACTTGTTGAGGAAGTTGAGACCTGCTGTCTTTCAAAACAGAATATGCCAGGCTGTTAGATGAAGAGAGTGAAGCTTGACATTGAGCAGACGACCGTCCTTCTGAGACAACAGATGTGGAATCAAGGGTAAAGGCCATGGAGGCTTCTTTACCAGATTCCTCAGTAATGGGTACCAGTGCTGCGAGGCCAATCTGGAGCTATTAAAATCATCCTTGGCTTGTCTTGTCTGACCTTTAGAAGCACCTTTGGAAGAAGAGGCAGAGGTGGAAACGCATACACATGAAGATTTTTCCAACTGAAAGAAAGAGCATCCACTTTCCAAGCTGTGTGATGAAACCTCTTTGTGCAAAACTTTGGCAGCTGGTGGTTTAGTGGAGAAGCGAACAGATCTATGTCTGGAGTTCCCCAGGACACTGTCAACTTTTGAAATACATGAAGATCCAGTTTCCACTCGTGGGGATCCATGATTTGTCTGCTTAACACATCTGCTAAGGAGTTCTGTGCTCGGCAGAAACCTTGCCTGAAGAGTTAGTTGCAAGCTGCAGTCTCCCATAAAATCATTGCTTGCCTGCACAATGGGTAAGAATGTGTTCCCCCTTGTTTGTTGATGTACCACATGACAGTTGTGTTGTCTGTTAGAATCAACACCTGCCCTGGAAGAAGTAACTCCTTGAAAGCCATTAATGCAAACTGGACTGCTAACATCTCCTTCATGTTGATATGTAGATGCTGTAGTCTGGCAGGCCACTTGTCTTGTATCCACTTTCCATTTAGATGAGCTCCCAAGCAATGTCTGAGGCATCTGTCGTTAGAATCTGACTGCCTCTGGCCGGGTCACAGAGAGTCCCTTGTTTAGGTGACATTCCTGAGCCCACCACAAAAATTCCTTTTGAATGCAAGGTATTATTTGAATGACAGTGTCCAAATCCTGGCAGTGCTGTGTCCATACATTTTTGAGATACCATTGTAGCTTCCTCATATGCAGTTTGGCATTGGGAAGCACCAGAATACAAGATGCCATGAACCCTAAGGCTTGAAGGACTGTCCTTGCAGTCAGCCCGGACTGAAGAGATAGTTGATGGAAGTAACTGGAAAGATTCCTTTGTTTGTCCGGGGTTAAAAAGGCCATCTGGGCTGCTGTATTCAGTCTCACACCCAGAAAGCACATGTCTTGAGAGGGTACTAGACTGGACTTTATTTCGTTCACAGAATACCCTAGGCATCTTAGCACTGCTATGACATATTCCAAATGCTGTAGAAGGTCTTCCTTTTCTTGAGCCAGAATCAGGCAATCGTCCAAGTAAGGATAGATTTGAATTCCTTTTAGCCTGACGTAAGCTATCACTGGAGCCAGAACCTTTGTGAATACTCTCAGTAGATAAGCCAAAGGGCAATGCAGAGAACTGATAATGAGAATTTCCAGCTCAGCAGATATTTTCTGCAACTTAGTCTTCTAGGCACATGAAGGTAAGCTTCCTTGAGATCTAAAGTTACCATCCAGTGATCCTTGCCCAGCAGAGGTAAAAGCTGTTGTAACGTCAACATTTTGAACTTGGGAATGTCCAGATAAGTGTTGAGGATAGATAAATCCAAAATTGGTCTCCACGTGTTCCCCTTCTTTGGTACTAGGAACAGGCGAGAATAAAATCCTAGGCCCCTTTCTGGCACAGGAACCGGCTGAATGGCCCCTATTAGGAGTAACTGAGAAATTTGCTTGTGAGCTCTAGTCTTTGTAGAGGAGGAATGTCTGGCATGCCTTTGAAAGGAGGCAAGGTATGGAAATAAAACCTGTAACCGTGGTGAATGATATCCAGAACCCATTTGTCTTGGGTAATTAAATCCCAATTTTCTTTGAAAAGAGACAGTCTTCCTCCTAGAGGTGCCGCCAGGCGAGAAGGCACTGGCAGCTGAAAAGGCAGGTCATTGGGTCTGCTTACGAAAGGACTGACCCCTGCCCTCACCAGAAGTCTGAGCAGGTGAACTCCCTGTCCTAGGCCTAAAAGCACCTTGAGCTCTGCCCCTACCACGCCTAGACCTACCCCTAGACTGGGAATCATAAGCAGGATAAGTCCATCCCTTAGCAGGCCAATATCTACTAACCTTCAGGGGGTGCACCTGCAAAAAGTCCTTAACAGTTTGCATAGACTTAGCCTTGTGCTCCATCTTCTTTAAAGCTGCTTCCACACGCTCACCAAACAACACATCAGACTGTAAAGGAGCATCCAAAATCCTTGTCTTAACATGCTCAGCTAAGTTCTGATCTCTCAACCAGGCGTGCCTACGAAGAACAGAACCAGTGGCAGCCACCCTGGAGGAGGCCTGCACAGCATCAAAACCACATTGCAGGGAATGTTTACCCACTTGTTCAGACACATGAACTAAATCCTGCAACTCTTTACACTCAATACCTTCCGCCAGAGCATCCACCTTAGATTTCAACTGTGAAAGAAGAAAATTCTGATATTTTAACATGTGAAACTGACAATTCAACGCCCTCATAGCTAAAGTGGAAGAAGTATACACTTTCTTTCCCCATCTATCCAAAGCCCTTGCCTCTTAATCAGGAGGGACAGGATTTTTAACAACTGAGGCCTTCACACCTTTAGGCCCCTGAGAGACAGTTTCCGGGTCTGCCCTAGGACTCTTAAAAAGATACTTATGAGCTTCAGGCACCCTATAATACCTATCCGGTTTAACTGGGGCAGGAGGCAAAGAATCCGGATTCAGGGAAGCCTCTGCAAAAACATCTTCCACCACATTCAAAACAGGAGGTATAGCTAAAGGCCTGTGCTGGGGTAAAAACAAGAATTCCCTAAGCCTTTTCCTGAATCAGAGAAATCTTGACCTTCCCATTTAAAATGCTCCCTCATGGAATGCAGAGTCTCTGAAAATGAAAAATCCTCAGGAGGGAAGCTGAAGGAGTAGAATCATCCACATCAGAATCAGAATAAGGAGGGAACTCCTGCAAGTCTTCAAAGACTCAGAAGCCTCGAGCATTGCTCAAAACTCTCAAACTCAGATTCCACCCTAGGCCTCTTATCAGGAGGGGGCATAGAACCTCTTATCATAGTAATCAAATCCTCTGCCATTTTAAGCATATGTTTCTTAGGCAGAGACCCTGAAGTACTAGGAGAAACCCCCACTGAAGCAAAACTCGGCCTGCCCCTCAAAGAAGCCTTGGAAACAGAAGGGGAGGCTCTGACCACCTTAGGAAGAGAGGGAAGAACAGCCGCCTGAGAAGCCCCCTCAGCCTGGCCTACTTCCTGAGAGGATACATCCTGTAACAGTAAAGTCTCTCCCTGAGACTCCAAAGAAACACCTGGCAAAACCTCCGGCTCCACTGAGCCTCTAAAGAACCGACGTCTGGGACTGTCGGTTCCTCCACTCTAGGCTTTGCTATTTTGTCCTTGCGTTTTTAGCGAAGCGGCCGGAGCATCCGGCGGCATTTTATAATTACAACGCTTCCCAAACACTAACCTGGCACAGTCTAACCTTCTCTTAATAGTGCGTTTGTTAAATCTAGCACAAGAGCTGCATCCAACAACGCCGTGCTCAGGCCCTAAACAAGGTATACACAAAGTATGGTAATCCCTATGAGGTATCTGTTTCCCACAAGAAATACAGTTATTCACTTTTCTGACATCCGGTTAAATACTGAGGCAAGAAAAACCAAAATATTCTAACGGGTACTTAGCCAACTTTGATTCGGTCTGAAACTCTGGCTTCAGAAACTTTCAGAACGCCAACCTGCACTCGCAAAATTGCTTCTGCATCGGACCATGCGGCAAAAAAGACTGAGGATATGACGTCGGTCATGCGCATTAGTACCCTGACGTACTGACGTCAGTCTAATGCGCCCTGACCGACGCCAGCCACATACTTTGGTATTCGGGCCGACTGGACAGCGGACTACCCAATAGTTAGGACTGCAGCAATGTGGAACGAAGAACATCTCCTTCTCGGGGGGAGCAGACAAAAATTTATTTGGGACTGGTTCGAGACACCCAGGAGGCGGAGGGCTGAGCCCCAAAGGCCTTGAGGAGCACTGACTCATCAGCAGAGGGGGTTTGGATATCGTTGTTTGAGGATCTCTAAGATGTCTGCAAATGAGACATCATCCGAGGGGACCCTCTGCATCATCAAGATCAGTGTCTGATGTAATGACAACTCCGAAGAACCCTCAGGAGGAACCCCAATGGGGTAACCTCAGGCCCCGGGCTCCGCTGACTACGGACAGGAACTGCCAAAGACCCAGTCTCCACGCCCAGGGAAGGTGCGGTAAAGCCGGAGAGATGACCGAAGAGGACTTGGCCAAGGCACTCCTCATGGCTCTGAAAGCCGGACCCCAGAATCCTGGGAGTGTCCGGTCCCGGAGCTGATGGCCGACGGAGTCCAAGCACCGAGGGAGCATAGGTCCCAAACATCACCCCGGGTCCAGCCGAAGAAGTCCGTACCAAACTCGGACGGTTGGTCGGAGCCGACCCTAAGATCTCCACCAGCTCCAACAGCACCTGCTCAGCCGAAGCAGTCGGAAGAGGAATGGCAATGGGTGGGCCAAGGTCATCGGCTCGAAGCCAACTGGGTCGGAACCGAAACAAATTTTTGGAAGACTGGGGACTGGAACAGTCTTTGGAGCACCCTGTCTATATCAGAATCTGACATCCTCAAGACCGAGAGGAAACAGAACGGGTTCGAGACGGCCTCTCCAACGGCCCCAAGGGACTAGGGAGGTGACTCGATGACTATCGGGAATACACACACCAGATTCCATCGGTGCCGAGGTGGACTGCCGAGGAGGTCGGCTCGAGACCAGTGGAGCCGGCGAAGGTGACTCGCCTCTCGATGCCCCAGCCATCGGCTCGAAGCCAGAGGAGTCGATACTGGTGGCATCGAGGCAGACCGTTCGACCTCGCCCAAGTCCTTGGAGCGAAGGAGAGGCCTGCCTATGTCTCTTGGCGGTCGGATCCGACGGACTGGTCGGAACCTTTCTTTTGCCGGAGAAGGAGAGGATGCCAAGGCTTCTTCAAAGGAAGGTTTAATTAATCCCTTAAGAATCAATTTATTTTTCCTCTCCTGGAGGACCCTTGAGGAAAAAGCGTGACATACACTGCATGACTCCTGTAAGTGTTTCAATACACACAGAGCGAGTGATCGTCTGTGATAGACATTGAAACTACATTTTGTACATTTTTAAAGCCAAGGCCTAGGAGTCTGAGACATTATGATAGACAATTTCAGTAACTTTGACAGGAAAAATACAATTACTGACTTACTGATAGACAAACCAAAAACAGTTATCTTTGCCTAGATGAAGGGGGGCGAAACCAACTCAACCCAATCACACAACAAGTCTTTCAACAAACCAAACACACACAACATCCATGGTTCTCCCTTCTTTTGGAAATGGCCAGGGGAAATTAACACAAGCTTCCTCACAGAATGGACCTACTCACACAAGAAGAGAGGTGTTTGATGGACTCTAGCAATAATTGTCTTCAACTGACTGCCTGGATGATAGGGTTATAATTCCTTTTGGGTATCCATTTTTTGAGGATGTGCAGCATGTACTAATACAGGCATGAAAGCATGCTACTAGAAAAATCACATATTAGCAAATCTAAAAGATTTTGAAGTTGGTGCCAACATACAAGCACCCATTTAGGGCTAGTTGTTCTCTGGTTTTACAATATTTGTGTGAGTTACTTTCCTATGGCCTTCTTATTCATCTGTCAAGGTTCATTTATCGGCCATTTCAGCATGTCTGCCTATAGATCCCAAAAATCCTACTCCTTCAAGGAAACCACATGTCAAAATGTTCTTGAAAGTGGTTTTGCATGAGGCCTCCAAGTAAACCGGTGGCCCCTCCCTGGGATCTTAACTTTGTGTTAGAGAAACTAACACATGCTCCATTGGAACCAGCTAATCTGGCTGACAAAGTACATGACACAAAAGAGAGCTTGCTCGATGCCTCTGACTGCAAGCTCTTAGAGTGAGACAACAGAAATAAGCCTTCTTTTATGCTGAAAATGGTATCAGAGTTTACTTCAAGTCAAACTATCCATCTTCCCCATTTTCTTTTCTGAACCTAAAAATGAGGAAGAAAGAATACTCCACACCTTGGGATGTCCAAAGACAACTCAAGTGCTATCTTGACAGAACAAATCTTTCAGATCGGATCAACTGTTCATTTTTTGTAAGAAGGGATAACCTGTGTGAAAACAGAACATTACCAAATGGTTGTCTAAAGTTATTATCTTTTGTTATAGTCACCAAGACAAATGTACTCCAGGCAGGGTCAAGACTCACTCTAGAAGGATCTTGGCTTCTTCTATGGCTGGAATCTAGAAGTATTCTAGAAAGCTGGTTATCTGACCATACTTTTACAAAGTACTATATTGCTAGATTCCTTCTCTAGATGTAGATCATGATTTGCTAGGACCATTTCTCCAGGGATTCCTGGACTTTTCTCCTTCCACCTCCCAATTATAGTTAGCTATGGTAATCTACCCATATAGCTAAGAATATTGCAACAGTGATCAATATGAACAACATAAACTGAACTTACTATAACAGAAGATGTTCAAATGATCACTGCGGCAATAGCCACTCCTTGCCTCTACCCCCTTTGTTTTTTTGGTGCATTTTTTATGCCAGGGTGTGGACATTTAGTTTTGTTATTCCTAGCTCTATCCTTTCAGAGTTCAGCCTCCCTCTGTCTCTGCTGGCAAAAAATTCTGAAGGCTTTACACCCAAACTTGCTTTTAGGTAGCTCAGCTCGAGCTGTTTGAAAGTTTGGGCATGTAGAAGGTGCCTGAAGCTTTGTAAGCTGGCTGACTGCTGTATCACTGGCAGGATGTAACCATGCAACTAAAGCTACTTCAGCAGTGATGATTTGAATATCTACTATTATGTTAAGTTCAACTTATTCAACTGTACTTTTTTATGTCTGTTACTATTTTCACTACTTCGAGTACAGTTGCTTTAGACTATGATTTTCATTGCTTTTTTCAAAGCAACCACAATTAAGCAAGGCCATACTATGACTTGGCAACTCCAATTCTGTGTCACAGTTAAAAAAAAATAATTTCCTTAGTTACAGCAATTTGTTCACCCATCATTTCTGACAGAGTAGTCTGCAGTGAATTTGTAGTCTGCCAACTCATTAAACTCTTAAAAATATATTCCCAACTACCTCTTTCTTCCCCATCACACCTCCAACAACTGTAATCTAACTGAGGAAAAATTCACTGGAGTCTGCTTGGGGTATAAAAATACCTATGCAAACACTTCCATGCAAAAATCCTAAATCTTCTAGACTTTGTTGCACATTTGGGAAATATACATACATCCTCTCGGTTTCTTTATGAACTGCTTATACAAGTTGTCTTCTCAAGCCTTTCTCCCCTCAGTTGATGGATTCCTATAATTATCATGCAATATTTTATATGCCCTACTAATTATCCATTTTTAACAGCTTCTGTTCTAGATTCTACTAAAAACAGTGGGGGTCTGCTTACATTTTACTCTCCCTAACAAGGTTTGATATCTATCTGTAGCTTGCAGTCCAAATGTATTCTTGGCCTCTTTCCATTATATTACCTTTGCCTCTCTAATTATTCGTTCCCGATAATTTGGTTCCTTTGCCAGTTTTCTCCAGTAAATTCCAAACCCCTCTTGCCTATTCTCTGTAGCCCTAACTGCAGTCATCCCTACTGGTAGAAACTCCTTTCTACATTCCTATGTTGGCTTAGTTCTTACAATACCTTTTTCTACTTTATGTATATAACATTCTGTATGACTATTGTTATTCTTCTTAAGGATTTGCATCCAAATTCTAATTCTCAGTATTTCATTATTTATTGAGCTTCCCACTGCATCATCCTTTTCCACTTTCAATTACAGCTTTGTGCTTGTGCTATGTAGAGGAGTCTTAACTGTGTAGCTCTGAAATATCTCTACAAATCAGGTAATCCCAAAATCACATTGCTCTATTGGAAGGATCAACTTATTATACTTGACTCTTGCCCTCTTCCCCTCCCAGATAAAAACTTTTAACTCTTTATAAACTGCTATCCACAACTTCTCTGGTTGATAAAAATATGCCTGACCTAAGCATAAAACTAGAGAGACTAAAAACATTTTCACTGCTTGTATCTTGCTATCCATAAAACAAAGCTTCTAGTTTCTCAGTTTTCATATTGTCTTTTGTTTAGTCTCTTCCCGCGTATCTTTCACTGCTATAACATCCTTTTTAGCCCATATTCCTAAGTACTTCTTTTTATCATGCCCCCATAAATATGGGTATAGACACATCACGTTTCAGCCTTTCTCTGCCCTCATCAGTAAAGCATAATGTGACTGTTTATGTACATTTTAGAAACAGAGCTTAAAACCAAGCCTGGTGTCCATAAACATTAAGACGTATGCACAACATTTCAAATAACTAACAAACCAAAAGGTAAAAAGTTTACACAAACTATTCAGTAAAAACTGCAAGAAAGACACATCCAAGCTAGAGTCGTCACTGTGTAATACCTTAAACCTCTGGTAGTGACAGTCCAAGGGTATATATGTAGAAAGTCCTGGTCTTTCAGAAGCCATGTAGCTGAAACACCGGTATGTTCTTAAAGATTATTTGCGTGTATCACATGGGCCACAACTACAGGAGATTTAAGGTAATACACAATGAAGACTCTTGCTTGGGGGAGTCCTATCTGCAGTTTTTGCCCAGACCTTCAGGAAAGTGAAATGGCAAGAGATGCAAATAAAGGAGGCCCCTGGCCCAAAGTTAGAAAAGTCATAAGGAGTGACTCTTGCAGGAAAGCTGCATCATCAGTGGCAAGACCAGGTGCCAGTGATCCCACACCTTTGTCCAACAGCCCTGAAGTATCAATATCAAATAGACAAAAACAAACCAGAGACAAATTGAGAAAACAGACCAAGATTGAGACTGAAGTGTCAATGCCAACTCTCAAGGTCAAAGCAACTACAGGAAGCCTTGCTGAGGTGGAAGGCTTTACTGGCCTTGACGTCATCAGTTGAAATGCCAACTCCAGGGATTGGGCAAGTAATCCTAAAAGTGATGTAACCAAAGACAGCCACAGCAGATCATTCGCTGCAGCTGTAGTAAGCACCAGCCTCAAAGGTAAAGAGGTCAGAAAAATAAATGCTCTTTGCAAAAAAAGGCATTAAACCCATCAAGGTATAAGGCAATGACCTCAAATGGACCCATCAACATTTACAAAGAGTGGGCTTGATTTGTCACATGCCTTAAATTAATGTTTATATTTTAATTGTGTTTTAACCACTCTGAAAAAGTCTAATTTTATAATTGGTACAAAATCCATAGGCAGATTTATTTAAATAAAAGGTAGCTTTCGGCTCCATTTTGAGCATTTTTATTACTACTTCTCTCAGGAATATTCTGTTTGTCATTAGCACAGCATATAGTTGTTAGAAAATTATATGATTTAATCTGCACATGTATTACTAAAGAAATGACTTGCAAATCAACAATCAGGTCATGACAGAGTGAAAAAGCTGAGGGGTAATGGGAAGAACTTAAAATATTTAAAACATAAATGCTCACTCTACAGTCTTTTCTTCCTTCAAGGCTCTTTCTCGGAACCACTTTATGCAAGCCTGCATACTGCTTTTGGTGTGTGCACCATCAATATAATAAGTCAGAGGACCATGACTTAGAACATGTGTTCGCCCTGGCCACTCAGTATTTCTTAAGCCTAGAAAAACAGGAAGAGAGAAAGAAATGGATAAAAGCACATTCAACAATAAACTTTAATTAATACATTTCTGGAACCTATATATAAATAAATTGACTCAAGCTACCACGGTATATCTCTGGAAACATTCTGTGGTAATACGATGCTCGCAGTAATAAGCCATCAATACAAAACAGAAACATGCTACTTGGATGCTTGTAGACTGCCCACAAGTAACTCTAATATTAAGATGTAAATCGCTTGTATAAAAGGAAACCTTTTCATCAGCATCAGTCTTTTTATAGCTTATCAACAAAAGGACTAGAAGCACAGATGGATGCAACCCTATATACAAACAAGATGCATGATATTCTTTATAAAGGAAAGGGAATCACTGCCAGAAAAAGAACAGTTGTGTAAAATCTTACTACGACAGTGGATGTCCTTCTCTTCAGTGCTGCAGTATTCTTTATTGAAGGGGATCCCCTGTCAAGGGTAGTCCAACGTCCGCCCAATATACCAAAGCCTTAGGTATTCAAGGACATCATACATCACACATGCATGCTCCCTGCTCACAGCTTAGCATAAAGGTGATGTATGGACGTAAATACCTCATAACTGAATAGCCTCAGGAGGAACACCAGTTCAAGGAGAAAAAGAGGATCATGTGCATCCAGAAGGAAAAAAGAAAGAAAGATAAGAAAAACGGTAGGAGGGAGGGAGTAAATATTGCAACAGTGAAGAGAAGGGCATCTACTGTAATGGTAAGATTTTACACAACTGTACTATGTCCTTCCATATTACTGTTGCAGTGTTCTTAACATAAGGGAGAATACAAAAGCTCAAGAAGAAACTTGGGAAGCAGAAGGCCCAGCAGGGCCCTCAAGAAACCCATGCAGGACAGCTCTGGCAAAGACAGCTCTAGACCTAGAAACAACATCTAGTTTGTAATGTTTAGTAAAGATACGGATAGAAGTCCAAGTAGCAGCCTCAAGGATGGAATTGCTATCCAATCCTTTGAAAAAGGAAGCAACTACAGCCCTGGTAGAATGAGCCTTTAGAGAAACAGAATAGCTCTTCCCATGAAAGAAGTAACAAAAAGAAATGGCCTTTAGAGATCCATGAAGAAATGGGCTGCTTAGACACAACCAAACCTAAAGATCTAGGATGAAAAGAAAAGCTGCTCAGACTTGCAAATGGCCTTAATCTTACCCAAACATCTGAGTTGTCTATGCAAATCCAAGGTGATAAGACACTTCTTACTGGCAGACTGCAGAGAAGGGGAAAAGACAGCAAGTTAATAGATGAATTAAGAGACAATTCATCAACCACCTAGGGCATAAAAAGGAGGATTAGTATGAAGACACACCCGGTCCCTATAGAAAAAACAAAAAAAAAAGGGATAGCCATAAGGGGCCTGAATGTCAGACACTCCCCTAGCTGAAGTAATGGCCAAAAGAACAGTCTTCCACATACAATGCTGCAAGGAAGCTGAAACTGCAGGTTCACAAGGAAACGGAGTCAAATTTTCAAGGACAAAATCAAGATCTATCGAGTGCATCCAGTCATTCCACCTCAGTACATGAAGAACAGCTTGTAATGTGACCATCTGGAATTTTGTTTTTCATACATATTTGTTCTAGCAACTTAGGTCCAGAATTGAATTTAGAGCCCCATTTTTCTTTAGCATTAAAACGAACCTTGAGTAAATTTGGATCCTCTCTGCTCCGGTGTTACCTCCTCTTGAATGACTCGATTGTTTAGAAGCTTCATTATTTCTGAAGTAACTATATCCCTTTGAGCGGGTGGTACATCGTGAAGTCTTGGGGTTAAAAGGAGAGACTGGAAGAGAATGAATCAGCCGCTGGTAATGATCCTCTGCACCAATTTGTCTTGGTTCCCTATTAGAAGACCGAAGATGCATTCTTTCGAATGAGTCTTGGTCGAATTCAAAAGCCTGAAACGGCAAAATATCTAAGCTGCTTTTAAGCAAATTCTTTCCCTGAGAAAGAATTTGCTTGGCCGCTTTGTTACTTTGCCATTTTCAGCACTATAGTGTGGTCTCAGAGTTGGTATATTTAAGTAGGGGGGGTGTGGGGGTGCAGCCCCCCACTTAATTAAATGTTTAAAGTATTTTTTTTTTTTTGTTGGAACAGCGATTTTTTTCCGTAGGAAAAAAAAATCACTGTTCTGACAGTTTGAAATTATAAGCTTTTGCTTATGTAGGGTCGATTAATCACTGTTCGCTTTTGCAAAGATAAGTGGTACTCCATGTCGTCCCTCACCCCACCCCCCCCAAATGGCATCTAGCAGTCGAGCAGCTGTTTAGGAGCACTGACAAGGCTTCTCAGAAAAAGGATCTCTGAAGCCTTGATCTGTAGAACATCTTTGTCCCTAGGAATTCTCCCCTCTACCACAGGGGGCTCTGTCTCCACAACTGTCAGGTGAAAAACACATAGATTTGTCGAACCAAATTTTCTTTCCTCTTTTTTGGTTTGTGGGAAATGTCCTTTGAGGAGTGAAAAATTTAATTCCTATGCCAGAAAGGGATTTACCATCTTTTTCATTTCTAGAAATTGTCTTTCACTTTAGGGCGAAAGAGTGCTGATTCGTTGCAAGTGGCGTTCATAAAGGACATCTTAAAATGCTCCACAAAGTCACACAGCCTCTTCCAAACAAGTCTGCTGATGGAAATGCCTGTGCCAGCTGCTCAACACGCACCCACCGTCACACTATAGATAAAGTGCACAGAGACAATGGACAGGGAATGGAAGGTAGCTAGCTGTGTATCAGTGGACTTTCTTTGATCCACAGGCGAGGTTCTTGTGAGATATTTGGAGAGCTCTTTGGTCAAATCCCTCCAAAAACCTATAACATGTGCCAAATAATTCAATGCCTTCATCCAAAAAGTAGATGAGGCATAGACTCATTTCCCAAATCTGTCCAACATGCAAGACTCCCTCTGTTCGGTGGATGGACAGAGGAACTTTCTTCTCCTAGTTCCTTTTTGGCGGTTGCCACCACTACAATGGATTCCACGTCTGGGCCCTTGCTCCAATGGTGATGAACCTTAGAAGCAATAAGAAACTTATCTGACTTCTTAAGGATGGGTTCACCTGTGTCTAGCTCCTTTGAAACCTAATTAAATATCAGGTTTACCATCTCATCTGTGGGCGGACCTACCCACGAATTATATGGGTCAGAACCAAAAGCCTCAATAAATACGGGCTATTCTGGAGAAAGTGTTTGAGAAGACCATCTCTCCCTTTTGGTTTTAACAGTTCAATAATTTCTCCAAACAAAACATCTTCAAGGGGTGATGTGAGAGAACCTTCTCCTTCATCAAAAGCCAGTATCACTGGAGGCAGACTCCTGAGGGGAATCACGACGTCTACTTCTGCAAGTATGCTTCCTGTGCATCTCCTCAGTGGTATGCTCTACAGAACACTCAGAAGCTGAGGTGGTCTCCTCTAGAGGAGCCTGCTCAAAATTTCTGGTTACTGGCAGTCCCAACTGGACAAAAAATGTAGGTTCCAGACCTTGGAAAATGCTATAGGGAAGGGATGGATCAGAGCTTGAGGGGGTAGTCTTCTCTCTAGGATGACACAGTACTCTCACACAAGTCTTGAAAGCCAAGCTTGACAGGATATGGGAAGCTTAGCTTTAGGAGCTGAAACCCTGAAGGAGGCCTAACTTGAGATACCTCATGGCTCAGATTAGAGGCTGGCATTGGGGATCAGACAGGGTGGAACGGTTCTGAAGACCTTGGTTCTGAACCTACCCTGCTGGAGTCAGTGCTGACCATTTAGTTCAGACACTCAGATGGCTCCAAAGAGGTCAGAAATGACACTCAAAGAACTGATTGGCATAGAGAACGAACAAAACCTAGGCTTCAATACCGACCTGCCCTGGCTGGATGTTAGATACAAAGGATTGGATATGAAACAGTATCAGACAAGGACCAACAACTGAATGGGGGGGGGTCTATATCATATGAGCAAATCGCACAAATTGCGAACGCTCATAATATCGAACATACCGGACCTAGAACTTCCTATTCCAACTCCGAGATCGCACTACAATGAGGAAAGGGCAAATATCCCATTCTTCACTGTACTGCGATCTCAGAAAAAGCACTTTGAGGTCTGGTACGTTCGATATTAGGAGCGTTCGCAATTTGTGCGATTCTCTCGTATGAGAGAGACCCGGGGGGGGGGCACAGCGGGACCTAGGCCTGAAGAAATTTCCTGATCATCTTTACTTTTCATTTGTTGACCAAGGAAGTTTGGCTGGGAACAAAGTCCCTTTTCGGGGAAGAAAAGCTCCAGTATATGCAGTACAAACAAAATATTTCAAGTTACACAGTACCAGCAATGTCAGACAGAAAATTAAAATAAACCTTACAATGTCAAAATAGGTAAGATAATAACTATACACACAGCAGTAAGGCTTCTTGCACCAATTACATTCTACACAAATACAGTTAAGTAATAATGCAGTAGAACAGACGTCACAATACAGAATTCAGTGTTATTTACAAAGAGGGGAAAGCAAAAGATTGATCTAACTACGAGAGATAAATTAAATAAGTGATAAAAGAGCTGAGAGCGACATAGGTAGAAGATGGGTTAAGACAGACTGATAGTTAGTAACACAGTAGAGGAGAGCAGAGGTACAGCAGAAGAGGAGGAAGTAGCAGAAATGTTAAACTTATCCTGGAAATGTACAGCTACAGAGCCAGGATGTTGAGAGGTGTTTTCTTAGATGTGTTCTGAATGCCTGCTGGTTTTCAAGAAGCCTAAGGGCAGGTGGAAGGGCATTTCAGAAGGTATCAACAGAGTTTGAGTATATGAAGGCTCCCAATGCATTTTGGGCTTTGGTTACAGACAGAAGTTTGTTTTATAGTGAAGAGATTTAGTAGAGTGGTAGTGTTGAAGCATGCCTTTCAGTGCCGGACACTTATCAGGGTAGTATATTAGAGTATGAGCTAGTAGCATCTGACTATAATGGAGGTGATGTAGGAGTTCAGTCCAATTTAGTTGTTTAAGGGCAGAACAGTGATGAGTTCTAATGGGGTGATTTGCAGCAAAGCAAGCTATTTTAATGTAGCATTGTTCCAGCTCTGTGTGGACATCTGTATGCTAGTAATTAATGGGGCTGTATAAAGTAGTGTAGGTAGGAAGTAAGCTTTATTTTATTTTGCATTTGGTCACCAGGAAAATCTGACTGAAGGCCCGGGGAGAAAAGCTCCACATATAACACAGATTAATAAAGTACAATTTCACGGGTACAGAATAACAACACTACACATTTCATATCAAATAACACTAGGATAATAACAGTATAAAGTGTACTTCAACTAAAAGTGATACACTATACAGACAAAGATGAAAAACCTTAAACTGTACAAACAAATAGCATTCAGCACAATATAGTATTGCAATAATATAAAATGTACACCAAATGTGTATAGTTGGAAGGAGCAGTAACTGTTGAGAGGGAGAGAGAGAAAAGGAGTGAGACTTGCAAGATAAGAAGTCTACTGCCTGAAACAAAATGGAGGAGTGATTACCCTGGGTGAGCAAGAAAGGAGATCGAGTTAGACTAGCCTGGGGAGTCACAGTTACAGATCCTATTAGCTTGTATGTTTTTAGAGATTTCTTAAACTAAGCTAAGGACGTTGTGGCTGCTACATTAGCGGACAAAGCACTCCATTTTTAGCTATAATGTTTGGATAGAGGGAGGCTATGGTTTCTCTACTTTTGTGTGTTACATAAGGTTTTGTTCTATATAAGAGGCTGAGCTTTTAGTGTTTTTTTTTCTTAATAGCAGTTTGGAAGTTTAGGTCAAATTTTGTGAGTTTGGTTTTAGGGACTTGTTAAATCAGGGTGCTATTAAATGAAGTGATTTTGACAAGAGTTTTGCTTTAGGAGAATTTTTTTGGGGGGTGAAAAGTAGTAATCTCATTTTTGGGGGGTTAAGTAAGAGCTGTGAGTTGTCTAGCCAGGATTCTAAGGAAGCAAATGATTCTTAAATAATTTCTTGAAGTTTCTGTAGGTTAGAGGATGTTGAGTGTGGAGTCACCTGCATACTGTACCACAGTAGCAAACTTGGAAGCAGTGTGTAGGTAATTTATAAATATGTTAAACAGGAGGAGACCAAGTGATGGAACCTTGTGGCACTCCTACTGGAATGGGTAGAACTGATGGGTACTCTTGCTGTCATTAGACTTCTTAGAATCTGTCTGTTAGGTAACTGTTAAACCAGGAGAGGGAGGAGAGAGAAGAGACCTAAGGGAGGAGCGTTTTAGTAATAATTTTTGTTGAGAGACTGTGTCGAATGCTTTGGATAGGCCTAAAAATAAGACTGATACTAGGTTTCTAGTACTTCTATTTTTATTAATGGTATCAGCAAAGTGAAGTTGGGCAGTAATGCTCCTATGGTAGAGATGAAAACTACTTTGTAAGGGATGCGAATATGGTTTATGGTAAGTTATTGGAAGTAATTAGGAATGATTACACTTTTGTAATATTTTACATAATGGTGACAGGATGGCAATTGATATGAAGTTGCAATATTTAACAGAGGGTCCTCCTTTATGAACAGGAAGTATATATGCCTTCTTCCAAATGGCTGGGACATGAGATTCTAGAATTAATCTATTTAGTACAGATACTGGATATGACGAAGCTTCCGCCGCAATTTTTAGAAATTCAGTAGGAATATTGTCTGCAGCAGACCTTCTACTTTTTTGTTTTAGGAGCTACTTTCTTATGGTGGAGGCAGGGAGAGGTTTGAGTGCAAAGTGAGCTTCCATGAGTTTTGTTAGTGAGGGGTTGGTTTGATGGTGGTGTTATCTTTCATAAGTGAGGCGGCAGCGTAAAGGAAGATTTGTTAAAGTTATTAGTGACTGCTGATGAAGTGTCTTCTGTTGCGGGAATGGGTTGTTGACTTTGGCCTGGATTTAGTAGATTTTGGATCAATGACCAGAGTTTTTTAGGATTATTTTTGTGCGACTGCTGTGAGTTAAAGTAGCAGAGTTTTTGTCAAGCTTTAGGTTCATAGGTAAGTACTAGGCTATTTGCCCAAGGGCATTTATAAGCCTAGCCAGAATGTGTTGGCTTTCGCCACCCCCTTAGATTAGTTCCCTGTGCCTCTGACCAGCAGAGCCATTAATTCCCTGTGCCTCTGTCCAGAAGAACCACTGCAGTGATCCCCGGGGTAAATTTTATGTTTCCCATCCACCCATCAAGGTTTCTCTTGAAGATTGCTAGTGAGGGGCTCTGCCTGATACATACAGGAAATCTTGTTCCAAAGCACTGGGAGTCTCTGGGTCAGGAATCTATCCCTCCAGCACGTCCTATTTATTGTCGTGGTACGGTTTATATCCCAAGAGCATGTGGCTCTCAGGGATTTGGTTTATTTTAGGTGGAGCATATCCATCAATTCTGGGTTGGACATGGCCTTGTATGTCAAGCAGAGATCACCTTTGAGTAAGCGGTATGCAACAGAGTACGACTGGAGTTTCTTTAGTCGGGCTGCATAGGTCATCTGTTTGAGGCCAGTAATCCTCTTGGTGAGGTACTTTTGTGGTCTTTCCAGCTGTTGCAGTTGTCTTGTAAGGTACATCCCAAATGGGGTGTTGTATTCTATAATGGGTATAATAAGTGATGAGTAGAGAGGCACAATAACCTCCTTTGTTCTGGATGAGAACCCTTTTGAGATTAGGTGGGCCACGTAGAAGGATTTTCTTACCACCTTGGCAATATGATTATCAAAGGAGAGATTGCTATCTACTTGGGTCCCCAGATCCCTTATTACTTTTTCTGTATTTAGGGGACTACCACCAATGTGGTAGTTCACAGGTACTTTGTTTTTCCCAAAAGGGATGACTATGCACTTTTTGGCATTTAGCTTGAGGCCATGATTTTGACACCAGGTATCCATCTCAGTGAGACCCTTCTGGGGGTGTCTGTATCAGCCGGATAATCAATTATGGCCCCTGGTTTGCAGTCATCTGCGAACTTGGCCAGCCAAAGTCCTCCTGTGCTTGCCTGTACCTCTGAGAAGTATATACCGAACAGGAGGGGTCCTAGGACTGAGACCTGGGAGACGCCACTTGTAACCGGTTTAGAGTCGGATCTAAAGTCTGCAACTCTCACCATGTGGATTCTGTCCATGAGCCAATTTGCAACCCATCTCATGAAGTAGGGGTTAATGTTCAGGTTGGTGAGTTTGTCTATAATACCAGAATGGGGAATGGTGTCGAAAGCCTTTGCGAGGCCTAGATAGGCTGTGTGGACCTCCTTACCCTCATCTAATGCCTTGGTAAGTGTCTCAAAGAAGTCCAACAGGTTTAGGAGGCATGATCTGCCCTTAAAGCCAAACTGGGTGGGGGCCAAAGTTTGGAGGTTCCCAATGTCTCTGTTAATGAGTTCCATGATGATGCGCTCCATAGCCTTGCAGACCAGGCTAGTCAGGTTTATAGGGCAATAGTTCCTGGGGTCTGTTGTGGCGCCACCTTTGTGGAGTGGGATAACTGTTGCTGTGTGCCACTCTGTGGGTACGTAGCCTGTAGAGAGGCTGAGTTTGAACAGTGTGTTTAGGTGAGGGGTTAGTTCATTTTGGAGCTCTTGTAAGACACAGCCTGGGACACTGTCCAGTCCCATTGAGGCTGTGTTTTCGGCTTTGGATAGGGCTGTGTTAACCTGTGTGTTGGTGATTGCCGGGGCCTTACATTCTTCTGGTATAGTTATGAGCCCTTTAGGGGGTGAGAGGGGTGTGAAGTTTGCACTAAACCTGTCTACCAAAATGTTGGCAATAACAGTCGGTTCAGTGTATTTTGTGCCATTCTGCACCAACTCAGAGCAGATCTGAGAGTTTCCACTTAGGTTCTTGACATAGCTAAAGATTGCTTTGTGGTTATCTTTGGAGTCCTTGGCAATTTTTCTTTCGAAGCTAGCCTTGGATGATTTAATGAGGGATCATAGTTTCTTGCTGATACTTATCAGGGATGTCTTTCCTTCTAGGGATTTTGCTCTTATCTGTACTAGTTTCCTCCTTCTATTGTAGAGCCTGTTTGTGGCAGGGGTCCACCAGACAGGTTTCCTTTTCATGGAGGAGAGTGTCTTGGTTTTACTTGGGATAGCACGATCCATGCATTCCTGCAGATGATCATAGTGCGCCTTTGTATAGGATTCAGCAGCTTGGACAGCATTGTCCATTGGTGTGGGGGATGTGAACCTTTCCACCTCGGTCTTAAGCAACGTGAAGTTTGCTTTTGAAAAGTTTTTCACAGTGGTTTCCTTGACTGGGGTTGGGGGTGGAATGTGAATATCCAGAGTGATTAGTCTATGGTCTGATCTAACCAGCGAGGGGTTAACGTCAGGTGTGGAACACCAGTCGCCCTTGTTGATGATGACCAGGTCCAATATGTTGTTCCCTCTGGTGAGGGTGTTGACCAGTTGATCCAGGGCGTTCGAGTTTATAAATTCTAGGAAGTGTTGGGAAAGGGAGTTAGTACTTGAGTAGTTCTCCCAGTTAATGTTTGGGTAGTTGAAATCACCCAGTATTAAAGTGTTTGGTAGGACCTTCATATTTCCCAGTGTCTCCAGAAATGAGGAATGGGGGTCCTGGGTCATGGTGGGTGATCTGTAGCAAGCTACAATTTGGATTGCAGTTTTGCCCATTGTTAGTTGCACTTGGATGATCTCTGATGCATCATGCTGTGCCACTAACCTGGAGGTGTGAGTATCCTTGATGAATATGGACACACCCCCACCTTTTGTGTTTCGGTCCGGGTTCTGTGGCCAAAAGGTATGGTATGAGTTAAAGCCTGGTAGTGCTGGGATGCTGTCTGGAGCCTTAAACCAGGTTTCTGTTACAGCACAGATATCAATGTTGTCCATACTGAAGAGTGCCTCGAGTGAGTGCATTTTGAGGTTTAGACTTCTGGCGTTGAGTAGCATTACCCTCAGTTTTGGTTACCTGTGCTATTTATGGTGGTGGGTGTACCTTTTGAGCCTTGCCTAAAAAAGGCACTATGGGGGAGGCAAAAGCCTTTGCCAGTATTCGAAAGCATAAGGGTGACAGGTGCAAGTCATCTCTTGAGAAGCAACGTGGCTTGTCGAGCATGTCGTCCCAGGCAGACAGACACTGGATCCCCTTTGAATGACACCAGAAACTTAGCCAATTGTTGAAGTTGATCATTTTTTTCTTTCTACTGTGGCATCATTTTTGGTGAGGGTAGGATGCTACTCAGGGTCAGGGTCATACCTGCCTGGGCTACATGATCAGAGAGCTCTTCTAGGTTTCTTTTCATGTAGTCCAGGGAGGTACATCTCAGGTCATTCACACCAACATGTACAATGACAGAGTCGTATTTGTACTTGTTCTAGAGTGACCTGTATGCTTGTTATGTGGCGGATCCTGGCGCATGACAGGCAGCTAACTGTAACCTTCTCCTTGTCCAGCCTAGTTAGTGGGACATCAGTGTGCCTGACTATAGAATCGCCTATCACTAGTGTGCTTGGTATGTTATTTTGCCTTAAGGGCTGTGATTGCGTGGCACACTGATTATGTGAAGTATGTGTTTCATGGTTGGTGATGGGTTGTGGAGGTTGCTTGGATGTCTGGTTTGGAGGTCTCTGTTGCTTTTGCAGATTTTTATTTAGAGCCTCCGGGTATGTTTTCATGTATTTATGTGTGTTATTTGCCTGTGTTGGTTTGTTGGGTCTATGTAAGACTGGTGGTGTGTTGCAAGTATTACCCTTCTCCTCTTGACAGTCAATTACAGTCTGTGGTTGAGAGAGCTTTGCCTCCAGTCTGGCTGTATAATTGCATCTCTCGCATATATTAGCATTTGGTGGTAGGAGGGAGAGGGTTGTCTGTGTACATGATGCAGTTGTAACATTGCCTCAAAATGCCCAGATTCACCAGTTGGACCGGAGAGTACACTGAAAACTGCCCATTGGACATGCCTGAATAGGTAGAGTGAGCTGTTTTTCTGATTGACTGGTGTGGACGAATAGAGAGCCTTGTCCTTCTGGACAGTATAAGGGGGTCTAGTGCTAGGGGTATTCATTTTTTGTTATGAGTTTTAAGCAAGTGCTGGGCTGTAAAATGAATGGTTTGAGTGCTAAAGTTAAAGGTTTGTCTAGTTACAAGGGAAAAACTGAAGAGTAGACTTCGTGGAGTCGGGAACAGTTTAACCCTATAGCAACAAGCACCAGATAAATAAATACTCTCTGCAGACCCGCAACATTGTGCTCCTTTTGGTTAAATAGTTTAACCCTAGCTAACCGGCGCTGCATGGCGCACAAATGCGGTTTTTATATCAGAAAGATTAGATAGATAGAAATTAGCCCAAAATGGCCAATAAAACTACAGTTTCTGGGCAGAAACCACTCCTCCAAGTGCAGCTAGGCTGTTCAGAGCTACTCACTCTCACTGGTGAACAAAGAAACTTCCTTTTTGCCCAAGTAAGGTTTGGCTAAACACAGAAGCTTAAACACAGTCCAGGTATCAGCAGGTATCTGAAACTGGACTTTTCTAGCTTAGTAAGGCGGGAATATAGCAAGATTTATTTTTCTTTTTTTTCAAGAAAAAAGTAGAAACAAATGCAAAAACATTTTTATAGTGCAGTAATGGCTGTCGTACTTGAGTGGGAAGCCAGTAACAGTTAAAAATACAACTTCCAACAAAAAACAAATTTTAAAGTGCAGGCACAAATAAATGCAATTTCAGTGTAAAGTAAGCATTCTGAAAAGCTATAAACGCCAGAAAACGAGTGTTTAGGCAGAAATAGCAATAAGCAACAAGAAAAACCAAAAAAATGGTACTTAAACACTCCAAAGTCTCTCCTTTTGTATCTCTGGCATTGTAGGTCTCTGCAGGACACCTGGGCAGGATCTACTGATCCTTATATTGTGTTTGGCTTTATTGCTTAACTGTCTGTAATGTAGAAGATTTTCCTGGAATTAAGTGGTGTGTTATGCCTTCCAGGCCTTGTCTCTAAGCACTGTTAGTTGCCTAATGTTCTTATATAGCCATATTGCTGGATTAAGTTAACTCTTTCTCTTGAAAGGGGCATGTTTACTCAGTATAATAGTACACGTTTTGTTAAATTCAAGGGTGGCTTCGTCTAAAGGAAATTTTTTTTAACACACTTCAATTGTACTGCTTGAGAATGAAGATGAAACTGTCTACATTAAAATTGGGTAGGTAAAATACATTCTTGTACATGTCATGTTTTACTGGATTGCAAATAAACCTGTTAGCAAAACTGGGCAGGTTGTCATGTTTAACATGCAATTTCTCCCACAGGGGCTGGGAGAAGCCCTTCCAAAATTAGTCTATTACTGAGCTCCACAATGGCTCACTGGCCTATGGCTTCACAAATGGAGCAAGACATGTCTAAATGTTAGGGGCCCAGACAATAGACATATTTATCATGTGCATCAGAAAGTACAGTTGCGTACACATACCATAAATGTAGATGTTCGAGTGTATTCACTGTTGCAGTCATTACATTTTGGTTATCTGCTTGCAGGTAGCCCTCTGTTGGCCTAATTATCGAAGTCTTGGGTCCTGCATCGGTTGCTGTCTTATCTTCCATGACATCAGGCAGTCACGGGTACAAAGCATGCAGCCGACGCCATTACATCAGTTTTTCTTGCCCCAGATGTCAGGTGCCCCATAATGGGAAGCAACTATATACAAGGTTACACCTCCAACAAAAAGCAAATAAACCAGAAAGCTTTAAGCACAGTAAGCAAGAACAGAGGTACAGTCAATAGAAGTCAGGGGGCTGGAGGGAGGGTAACCAGGACTGCAACAGTGAATACACTCGAACATCTACATTTATGGTAAGTGTACACAACTGTACTATGTTCTTCGTGTTTCACTGTTGCAGTCATTATATTTGGGTAGAGTCCCAAAGCTACGGAAGGGAGGAGGCAGTTAGCATTAGGACCAGCTATAAGGCCCTGCAAGACTGCAGGGGCAAAAAAGGCTCTGGATTTAGAAAAAAATTGGCAAGTGGTAATGCTTGGTGAAGGTATGTACAGAACTCCAGGTAGCAGCTTCTAGGACGTCCCTGGTAGAGACACCTCTGAGAAAGGCTGTAGAGGTAGATGCAGCCCTGGTTAAATGTGGTCTTATTCCCCTGTGGGGTAGGTTTTTCATGGTGCTTATAGCAGAAATGAATGCAATGACCTATCCACTTAGAAATGGTTGGCTTTGAAATGGCCTTCCCCTCTGCCCCTGCAGCAAATGCAACCAGCAGCTGTTCAGATTTCCTGAGAGGCTTAGTCCTGTCCAAGTAAAATCTAAGTTGTCTGTGTACATCCAAGGAGTGCAGTATATGTTCCCCTTTGTTCTGTGGATTAGAGAAGAAGGTTGGCAAATGAATGGACTGATTAAGGGCCACATTGGATACCACCTTGGGCATAAAGGAGGGATTGGGCTTGAGGGACACCCTGTCCACATGAAAGTTAATGAAAGGCTCCACTGCCATGAGGGCCTGCAATTCAGACACCCTTCTGGCTGAAGTGATGGCTAGGAGGAAGGCTGTTTTCCAAGAAAGGAATTTCAACTATGCATTTGCAGCTGTCTCAAAGGGAGGTAGAGTGAGCTTTTCTAATGCAAAGTTAAGATCCCAGGTTGGAGTAGGGACTCTCCTGGGTGTTAAGTTTTTGGCCCCTTTGAGAATTTGCTTCAGCAGTGGATGAGAGAAGAGGGGGGGCTCTGTATTATAATGAGCTGAAATGGCCGAGGCATGAATTTTGATGGAAGAAAAGCAAAGGCCCTTGTGAAGCATCTCAGTTAAGTATTGAATAAAGTGTGGTAAATTGGGCACAGCTCGGTCCATCACCAGTGTGTGGCTCCATGAACAGAATCTCTTCCATTTAACAGCATCGGATTTTCTAGTACTAGGCCTCCTTGCCTCCAGAATGACATCCATCACTTGCTTACTGAGGAATGGTAAAAGAGAGGTCATGTAATTAGCCAGGCTGCAAGGTTCAGGGTTTGAAGCTGTGGGTGTAGAATCTGGCCCTCCTGCTGGGACAGCAGGGCAGGGGTCTGAGGCAGGTGTCATGGTTCCAGAATTGACACAATGCGCAAGAGGGGGTACCAGTGTTGGTGTGGCCAGTCTGATGCAACAAGTATTGTCCTTGGTTTGTCCTGTTTGATCTTTAGTAGCACTTTGGAGAGGAGAGGCAGAGGGAGAAAGGCATAAACTGATGGTTTTTTTCCAGCTGAAGGACAGGGCATCTACTTTCCAAGCTTGTCTGTGGGGAGTCCTTGTGCAGAATTTGTCCAACTGGTAGTTCTGAGGGGAGGCAAACAGGTCCATCTCTGGGCTCCACAATTTGATTCTCAAAATGTTGAATATCTTTGGTTCCAGTTTCCACTCGTGTGGGTCCATGAGATTTCTGCTTAGGTCATCTGCCAGTGTATTTAGCTTGCCTGGCAGGAATTGAGCTTGTAGATGTACTTGGTAGCTCAAGGATGTGTTCCACAATGCCATGGCTACTCTGCAGAGGGGGTATGAATGTGCTCCCCCTGCTTATGTACCACATAACAGTGGTGGTGTCCGTCTTTACCAATAATTGTCCTGGAAGAATGTGGTCCTTGAAGGCTGTCAGAGAATTCTGTACACCTAACATTTCTTTCTGATTGATATGCAGGTGCATTTGACTCGGGTTTTTTTAGGTTTTAGCTGGGTTTTTTTGTCCAGTAGTTTGAAGTAGGCTGTCAAATGAACTTGTTTCTCTGGCGTGAGGTAGACCATCTGGGAAGTTGTATTCAAGCTTGCTCCCAGTAATATAATTTGATGGCAGGGTACTAGATGGGATTTCTTTTTGTTTATAGTGTACCCCAGATGTTGGTAATTTCTTTACAAATGCCAGATGACTTAATAGTACGTCCTGGCTTTCTGCCTTAATTAGACAATCGTCCAGGCATAGGTATATTTGAATATTTCTTTGCCTGCAAAATGCAATGACTGGAGCTAGGTACTTTGTGAATACTCTGGGTGCAGCAGATAAGCCAAAGGGCAGTGCAGAGAACTGATAGTGCATTGTAGCCTGCTCTGAAGCGTAGGTATCTTCTGCAAGATTCCCTTATTGGGATATGCAGGTAGGCTTCCTTTAAATCCAGTGTTGCCAACCAGGCATTTTTAGCTAGCACGGGAAGCAGCTGATGAAGAAGTCCTTCCCCTCACGCATACTAGTTGCAGGCAAAAAAGAACTATAGAAATCTGCAATTTCTAAACATTTTGTTATTTGCTGTGATACCAAATGTAACTATAACAGAGTAGAACTGCATATTTCTCAAGTCTTAGAAGCCTGTAAGAGCTGCTAAGTGTGGCTAATTAATGTTTTAACATCTGTAATTGTATTTTTTACACTATTGATGACTGTTTGTAAGTGAGTACAGCTCTGGATACCAACTAGCCTCATGCAGTAACCTGATTTATATAAGTTTGTTAGTAACTCTAAGCACTGTCGCTGAAGATGTTATTATAACTAAACTGTGCCTGCATAACTTTTTACCTTCTCTCTAAATTGCAACTCTAATCCTTACTACCTTTTCTCTATATATTTATTACCAGCACTGTGTTCCAGTTTGTCCCTGCAACAATTACCTGCTTTTCCTTTCTGGACGCCTCTGAACATTAGGGCAACAAAAAGACATTATCTCACATCTCCCAGAAAAATAACACTTTACCTTCAAAAAGGCATTGCATGTATATATAGATACTGATACAAAGAAATGACAGAAATATAAATGTTATAATTGCTAGGTTAGACTAACTAATTAGGCAGACTAGCCAGCAGCCAAACCTTCCGTTCCTATCTTTTAATGTCTTCCTACCATACTATTACCCCACTCTGAAACTGATTCACTCAATCTTCCCCCCTTGGTCCACTAATCCAGTGAAGCACTCTCATTGCTCTATAACAAGTGACCACTAGGTGGCGCCTCTAGAAGTAGATCTCTAAAATACTAGCTTTCTGCTCTGTACTTTTCCCACCCTATTTCTGCAACCGTATCCCTTTTACTCTGTTCTCAGTTTCCTGTATTACCTTTCCACCAGTGCTCCTTGCCTAAGGATTCCTTTGTCAGTGTCTACTACTCTATCTTCCTTTCTTTTTCCTGCTAAACTCTGCACATCGTCTCTCCTTATCCCACCTTATGACTTACCTGCTATTTCTCTCACTTCACTGATTGTCTTCCACCACATTTTCCGCTCTCGTCTCATCCCGCTCCATTCGCCCTACGGGCTCACTCCGCTCCCCTACCCTACCCCCAATTCCAACCCACCCCCATTAGTCCTTCCTTTATACCTCTACTAACCACACCCCTATCCAAATCATACCAATCAGACACTCCCTAACTACTACATCACTTCCCCCTTACGATATACACCCACCTATTACATAACTCTCCTCCTTCTCCAACTCATTCTACACTTACTATTACTTCTCACTTCATCTCTTACCCTCTCTTCCTAACCATGCAGATAACATTGAACTCTTCTCAACTCCAAATACTACTGATACTATCACTGTTAACGCCTCTCACACTTTCCTATATCTTAACCTCCTATGAACTACCCATATACTCTACCTTAACAATTCCATCCTCTCAAACCTCTTCACCTATAACAGCATTGGCTGTGACCTTCAAAAATCCCACTTACAAAATCAACTACCTTCTTGCTAAATTTCACAAAATATCTCATATAAAATCCTATACCCATAAAACTAGAAAATTTACCAACTACTTTTGTTCCATTCTCCAAACCAAACATCATCCACTCCCTCACTCACTTTTAGACGGAGACATTCATCCAAACCCTGGCCCACAGAACACCCAGACCATACAATCCAACAACCACGACCAAACTAAACACATACCTCCAACCATATCTAGCAATTCACTGACCATAGCTCATCTGAATATACGTAGTATCTGTAACAAAATTGTTCAACTCCATGCACTCCTTGATGTCAACCAATTAGATATCCTATGCCAATCAGAAACATGGCTTAAACCTTCCACTAAAGACAATTAAATCACCCCCACCAGGATATAATATCTTAAGATTGGACCGCTCAACAAAAAAGGGAGGATGTGTTGCAATTCTACATAAATCACAGCTACAAATCATCACTATAAACCTAAACCTCCCTATAGACAATAATGCCGAAGTAATGTGTTCTAAACTCCAACTCAACAAAAATAAATCTATTTACATAGTTTGTATATATCTTCCCCCAGGAAATAACATTAACACTCGAGTCCATCCTTAGTTGGTTTTCTTCTAATGTTCCACAAGAAACAATAATCCTAGGTGACCTAAACATTGATTGGAACTCTTGTAACAACTCAAACCCCACCTCCCACATTAACCTTCATGGCTTCTCTCAACTTATATCAAGCCCCACCAGAACGAATAAAATCAATAATAATAATACCACCCTAGACTGGATACTAACACTCCCCAACAAAACTATAACTCCGGCACCCTACCAGATGACCTAAGCGATCACACATTAACTTATATAATTAGAAAAAGAACCAACATAAATTTTCCAACCACTTTCCGAACACTACGCTCAAAAAAGCATTTTAACTCCGAACTTTTTCTAACAGAACTAAAGCAATGTAACTGGTCCCCTCTAAAATCACTGCCTCTCAATGATGCAGTTGAATACTTCAACTCCACATTCTTATCTATCCTAGATCAGCATGCACCAACTCGCACTATTAGAACCAAAACCAAACCAGCACCCTGGCTAAGCAACAATACTAGACAAAAAAATTATTAATAGAAACAAAGCCTGGACTAAATGGCATAGTACCAAAAACCAAACTGACCATCAAACTTTCAGAGAATGTAGAAACAGCACAAAAAAAGCCATACTATTAGATAAAATGAACTACTACCTGCATCTACAACAAATATCCAATAAGGCACCAAAAAAATTCTGGTCCTCCATCAATAATCTTCTATCCCCAGGCCAATCTATTACACCCAACCCACAAGACTCGAACCCTGACAACCCTAGACAAACAGCTAATGCCTTTAACACCTTCTTCACAAATACTATACAAAATCTTGCAAGTCACCTAACCCCCGATACCTCAAAACTACTTCCTTCTTCAGTAAACACAACCTGCTCATTTTACTTTCTTCCTATTTCCACATCATGTATCTCATCCTTGTTACAAAAGCTTAAACATTGCATCCCTTCAGCAGACAATCTCCCTGCTGAATTCCTGCAAATAGGAGCTAAAGCCATTGCCTACCCCATTTCTTTATTAATAAACAGATCTATCAATGAGAAAATTGTCCCTGAAATCTGGAAAATATCTCACATTATCCCACTACATAAAGGAGGAAACTCTAACGAATTCTCTAATTATCGTCCCATAGCACTGTTATCCCCTCTTGCCAAAATTATGGAAAAATGTATCCACAAACAACTCCTAAACCATCTTCTCCAAAACAACTTACTTGCCAACTGTCAGCATGGTGTTAGGCCTTCACAAAGTACTACCACTGCATTGCTCTCTTTCACTAACTCCATTAACAGTAACCGTAACAAAAACAATCTCTCTTCAGCACTATTAATAGACCTATCCAAAGCCTTCGATATGGTGAATCACCATCTACTCCTGCACATTCTCAATACTCTCTCACTTGATCTCCACAGTATAACTTGGTTTAAATCTTACCTTGAAAACCGACAACAAGCAGTACTCTAGAAAAATTCAATATCTGACCTCCTTCCTATTTCTCTAGGTGTGCCACAAGGCTCCATCCTAGGACCACTTCTATTCTCCATTTTTATCAATGACCTTCAATCAGCTATCCCACATACTACCTGTATTCAATATGCAGATGACTCCACTATAATCTGCACCGCTACCTCTCAAACTGAACTTCTAACTCTTACCCAAAAAGCTTTTAACACAGTAGAACAATGGTTCTCACAACACTGTCTTCTACTTAACCCCAAGAAAACAAAACTACTACTCTTCTCACCAACATGAAAGCACACCCCCCTAAATTTCACTATTACTTCCAATAACAGTACCAGCATCTCTCCTGATACCACCACAAAACTTTTAGGAATTACTATAGACAATAATCTTAATTTTGAAATTCACATTAACTCTATCATAAAATCTGTGAACAAAAAAATAGGAACCTTATACAGAATCAAACCCTTTCTTACTCCAACTACTAGAAATACTCTAGCCAGAACTCACCTCATCTCTACTTTACTTTACGCATGCCCTATATATATATACCAATCTCTCAAAAAAAAATCTCAATAAACTTGCTATATGTTACAATAACATTGCTAGATTTGCTATCGGATCCCCTTTTAGGACTCATCACTGCCTTAATCTAAAACAACTAGGTTGGCTGGAACTTCCCAATCAGATTAAACTTCAACAACTTATAATAGCTCACAAAACCCTCTACCAACCCACTAAAACTCCAATACTCATGAGGCTTATCACCCCTTATTATAACCTCAAACATTTATGGTCTTCTAACAAACTTTTGATCAACACCACTTTACCCAGTAACTCTGCAGGAGACTGCTTGTTTTCTAATGCAGTGGGAAAAGTCTGGAATAAACTACCCTCATACATCTCAACACTGACTTCTCTCCAGTTATTTAAGAAAAATCTCAAAAAGCATCTTAACAAAACATGGCTATGCTCATGCACTAACCCAGACTAACCCTGCTCTTCCTTTCCTATCTACCTGTCTTCACCTCCAACCTAACTTCATCCAGTATCTCTGTAGGGGACATTTTAGCTCACCTTTATGCTTAGTTTCAAATACTGCCCTCACCTACTACTTATCCCTGAAGTCTCTCCCCCTCTTTCTTAAGACTATCCCGGTTTCCCTTTATTAACAGTAACTCATCTACCTCCCCTATAAAAAGATCATATCCTAAACTACATCTACTCTATCTCTGACACCTTTCATTCTTTCCCTCACCTCCCTCACATTTTCTTTTCCTTTCTTACAATATGTCTTAAATTACATTTTTGTATGAATATTATGCTAAACAAATCGCACAGTAAGTGATTTTGTCAACAGTATTGTGTTCTTCTCTTCACACAGCTTATCATTTAGACCTACTTAATAAGTAATCTCTTAAAAAAAAAAAAAAAAAAAAAAAACTTTTACATTACCGCTGTTGGAATTTTATAACTGTTACTATTTTTTTGTCTTACTTTTTTTAAACAATGTATTAATAATCTGGAGCTTTTCTCCCCGGGTCTCTACTGAAAATGGACATATATCCAGCTAGACTAGCCCGGTCAACAAATGTAAAATAAATAAATAAATAAATAACTTTTGAATTTTGGGATAACCAAAAAGTATTTAGGATAGACAGGTCCAGGATAGGATGCCAGGAACGGTCTTTTCTGGGTACCAGGAAAAGTTTTGAGTAGAAACCTTGCCCCCCATTCTTTTTCTAGGACAGGTTGAATAGCCCTGATGCTTAGAAGAGAGAGAACTTGCTTTTGAGCCTCTGCCCACTGATTTGGGGGGTAGGTCTGGCCAACCGTTTGGGGTTGGTAAGGAGTGGAAGTGGAATCTGTATCCTTGGGAAACTATATTTAAAACCCATTTGTCTTTGGTAACGAGTTTCCAGTTTTTTGCATGTAGGGCGATCTTTCCCCCTAAAGGAACAGTTGAGCAGGGCTTGGAAGGTTTAAAGTTAAGTCACTGTGACAGTTTACCATAGGGGGTTGTCTTACTACTCCCAGCTTTGGAAGTGGGAGGCCCCCACTGCTTAGGCCTGTGAGTACCTTGGGACTGAAGCCTGGGTGTTCTGCTGGACCTGGCTTTGGGCTGAAGGCCTGGAAGAGGCAGGAAAGGAATAATTCGTAGAAGGTCAGTGCCTACTAAATCTGGGAGGTTGTACTCGCAGGAAATCTTTAACAGTTTGCATAGATTTAGCTTTTTCCTCCATCTTTTTAAGTACTACTTCTGCTTTGTTGCCAAACAGGCGGTCTTCGTTTAAGGGAGCATCAGTAATTTAGCTTTAACATGATCTGGCAAAGATTGCTCCTTAAGCCAAGCCTGCCTTCTAAGTGCAGACCCAGTGACAGCAACCCTGCAAGATGCCTCCTATGAATCAAAACCACATTGCAAAGTGTGTTTTCCAACTTGTTTAGCAGACTGCATTAAATCCTGTAATTCTTTATTTTCAGCACAGTTAGGAATCAACATCATTTTCTGTTTAAGCAATTCAATAATATGTTGCTGATACTTTAACATATGAAACTGGCAGTTTAAGGCCCTAATGGCCAAAGCTGCAGAAGTGTATACCTTCTTACCCCATCTGTCCAGGGTCCTGGAATCTGTATCAGAGGGGGTAGGGTTTTTGGCAGTAGTAGCCTTAATGCCTTTGGGTCCCTGTGAAATGGTCTCTGGGTCTGCAGCAGAATTCTCAAAGAGGAACTTGTGAGAGTCAGGTACTCTGTAATACCTGTCAGGTTTCCTGGGAGCTGGAGGTAAAGTGTCTGGGGCCAGGCTAGACTCCAAGAAGACATCATCTACAATGCCCAGTACAGGAGGGATAGCTAAAGGCCTGTGTTGAGGTTGGAGTAAGAATTCTCTATGCCTCCTTTTGGAGTCAGAGTAATCCTGGTTTTCCCAGCGGAAATACTCCCTAAGAGTGTGCAAAGTTTCACCAAAAGAGAAACCTTCTGGAGGGGAAGCAGAGGGAATGGAGTCCTCTGCATCAGAATCCTCATAGGTACATAAGGGCAAATACTGGTCATTAGAAGAAACAGAAATTTCAGAATCCTGATCAGAAGGAAAATCAGTTTTAGGTCTCAGAGGGAGAAGAGGGGTTTTCCCCTGATTTAAGTAATAAGGTCTTATCATTTGTTTTTTAAGCATAGGGGCCTGTCCATGCAGTCTGAGTGTCAGTTTTCTAGGCATGGATCGAGTTTTAGGCCTTGAACAAGAAGATGGTATCGGTTTAATATGCAAGTCAGTAGGCCTGAATATACCCTCAGAAGCCAGTGCCTGCACAGTGGCTCTGGACCCATCTAAGGTAGAGACATCCACAGGTTCCACAGTCGAAGCATCTCGCGGCACACCGGACTCCGAATGGGTCTCAGTAGAGGGCTGCGAATTTAAGTAGTGGGTATCAGGGGCTGCGAAAGAGCCTCACTGAGTACCGGTGAAATGGCGACTAGCTTAGGAGAAGTGTCGTCAGCAGCTTTGGACCTATGCGGCCTGTCTCTGTCTTTATCTTTGCATTTTTTGGGAATGTCGGTAGTCGGGTGGCTTAACAAAGCCATTTATGGAAAATTGAACTGAGTACCAAAATATTTAGATGCGAAAATGAACAGACAACGAATAGCTCGAGGTTTGAATAAGGCACAAAACCGACAGCGAGGTATGTCGTGGTCTGGGCCTAAGCAAAGAATGTAGTACGTTATGAAAATCTTTATGAGGTATTTGCTTTCCACAAGAAATACAATTGTTAACTTTTAGTGGCATCGGTTTAGAGCAAGAAAAAGGCTCCTCAATGGGGTATTTAGCTTAGCTGAAAAGTTCAGATCTTAAACTCAAAAACGAAAATTTCAGGAGTTGGCCAACCGGCACTTGCGAACTGCTTCTGCTTCGGTCACCGCACGGCAAGAAAGACTGATGTAATGACGTCGGCTGCATGCTTTATATCCCTGACATCATGGAAGATGAGACCGCAACCGACCCAGGACCCAAGACTTTGATAATCAGGCTGACTAAGGGCTACCTGCAATCAGATAACCCAAATGTAATAACTGCAACAGTGAAACACGAAGAACATTTAGGTAATATGTGGACAAAGGCCACACACTTCTTAAACCCTAATGGCTTGTCAGACATCCTGAAAGGAAGACGAGGACAAGAGACCAAAGAAAAACACAGAAGTAAACTATAGTAAAACTACAGTAACTATTAGAAGAAAGGAAATGTCCAATACCTAAGGCAAAAGACAAAGGTAGAGCTTAGGAGACTAAAACAAAAATGTTATTTAAAAGTTGTATCTTTATATATACGTGTGCTTGTGTGTGTAGAAACCTTTTACAATTTATCTGACACCACTATTTCTGCAGGAATTTTGTCCATGTTTAAGAAAGGATTTAACTTCATTCCTAATTTTAAATCTTACATTTGCACATTGCTCCAGCTGAAATTATATGTTAGAAGCCATAACTTTAAATTGCTTTTTGCAGACAAAGGAAATCAATCTGTTGAATTAGGTCCACCCAAAAGGAAAAGTACTTTTACATCTACCCCCAACTCAAGGGTTTCTGTTTTCTGACATTTGCGAACAAGAATTTAGGAAGACTTTTTGTCAAAGGAAGTTCTTACATGATTTATTATATGAACACAAGAGTTATTTGGAAACCTTAATATCCGATAGAAGTTTGCGTATTATGAAACCCGACAAGGGCAGGCGGGGATTGTTATGAACAATTTAGATTACTGTTCTAAAATGCTTTTATTATCTAATGATGTTACATATGCTACAGTGTCACAATGAAATTTCCATTGCATATGCCAAGTTGGATTTTACTTTATTAGACATGGTTATGCAGGGTGACATTAACCATGAGGAATTGGAATACCTTAATGTTAGTAATCCAAAAATAGCACTGATTTTTAGTATTCTAAAAATCCACAAATGCATGGCTGATCCCCAGGTCCCACAGTGTCTGCAAGAAGGTCAAAGACAGACGCTGGCCAAATTTGTGAATTATAAATGTAAATCCAGTTTCAAATTTGAGTTTTACATTTTGAAGGACTCTTGGCATTTATTGCAAATACTAGATACATTACAGTACGACGATGACATTATTATTACTGTAGATGTTGTGGACCTTTTTTTCAGTCATCCCCCACAGTGCTGGAATGGACAGGTTTTTTGATTTTTTTTTTGTCCCATTACTTACAATTGTCTGTTCGTGATGTATGGGTGGTCAGTACCCTTCTTGAATTTGTGTTAAATGACAACTGTATATATTATGAAGGAGAGTATTATAAGCAGATTTTAGGTGTTGCCATGGGTGCAGCATGCACCTCATTATATGCCAATGTGGTGTTGGGCATGTGGGAGAAAGTGGTTGTGTTCACCCCTTGACTTTCTTTCAATGGTCCATGGATATTTTAGGTTTTGGATGATGTGCTTATCCTTTGGAAAGACAGACAAACAGTGGCAGCAGACCCACTCACTATGGCAAAATTCCACTAGCTTTCTTAAATTTACCTACTCTTACAGTGATAACAGCAATTATCTAGACAGCTCGCTTGAAAAGAAACATGATTTTGTGTACTGCTACTCTACTATTTTCAAGGAGGAGACATTTTATAACATTTTGACAGCTGTCACCCTTTTCACCAAAAAAAGGGGTCAGTGGTCAAGGGCCAGATGGGCTAGGTACTCTAGAACAGGGGTGTCCAACCTTTTCAGTTGCAAGGGCCGCATTGAGTAAACAGAAGTGGTCTGGGGGCTAACGGCAAGTGAGGACCAAAAAAAAAAAAAAAAAAAAAGGTCTCTCACATAAACTGAAGAGCAAAAAAAAAAAGAAAATAAAAAGTCTCTAACGACCCCAGGTATATGCGGCCTAATACAAAGTCGTGAATTTGAACAATAAATAAATTAATAAATGCATAATATTTGCCCTAATTCAATAACTAATTCTAATTATTAAAAAAAACAGTTAGGGTTACCACCTGTCCCACTTTAAGTGACAGTCCCTCTTTGGGCAGTTGTGTCCTGACAAAAAATTAAAAATGGCAAATGTCCTGAGATTTTAGGACAAAAATTCTTTCCTATATTTTATGTAATAGTTGCATAAAACAGTTATTCTGTATCTAAAAATACCTAATGTTATAAGAAATAGAATAAGCAACTAAAATGCTACAAGAATAAGCTTTTATTTTAGGCAAAAAAGTTAAGTTTTATCCTTTGTACTGCTCATGGGTATGTGTCGGCCTGTAAAATCTGATGTTTGTACCAAAAATGTCCCACTTTGGCCATTTGAAAAGGTGGCAACCCTAAGTTCAATATATTACAGTTCACAAAACTGGTTTGTTGAATATGTTAGTAGAGGCCATCAAATAAAAATGACTGAATGACATTAAGCCAGAGATGTAGCTGTTAAGAAAAGGAATAATCTATCAAGCAAAAAACTTTCTGCTCCCTCAAAGTTCACAAAGCAGAGCATAACAACTACTTCCTTCACACAAAGCTCATAGGGCAATTCAATAAAATAATCAGATGTGCTGTGCATTTACAATGACCTGTGTTTCCAGCTTGGTACAAGTTGCAAAATGATGAAAATCTAGCCTAGCGCTAGCTGCCAAACAACCAACTTAAGTACAAGCATGAACCAAAATAATTTTCATTTAAAAGTGAACAAAACTAATGCAGCAAATCAAGCACTGCAAAACATCCAGGACTGGTTTATTAAAAGTCTTCTGTAGATGCAACATTTTATTCCGCTCATGCATTAACTTTTTCATGCGTTTTGAAATATACATATACAGGTTTTTTAGAAGTAAACATTACCTGACAGCATTAGAAAAAAAACTTGCATCAACCTGTTTACTACCATTTCTCTTGTATGCCTCCCCCATCATGACTAACCTACATAGCAACCCCCCCCATGAAACTGGACAGCTGCTACACACTATAATTGCTAGATTTCGCAGCAGTTTACATACAGAAAGTCAACACTGCAAAGCCTTAACTGTGTACTGGCTCGAGCCTCACAAACTGCTCATTCCCCTGCAGTTTCACGTTGAGCTCATTCAAGTATGAAAATACGTCCGTAGCAAACGCAAAGTCACACATCCAGCTCTTGTTGCTCAGCTGAGGAAATTCATCAGTCTTCCCCTGCCGCTCCAAAAACACGCCAATCTCCTCTTTGAGCTCCCACACTCGTTGAAACACTTTGGCCAAACTCAACCAGCAGACATGGGAGTGATAAAGCAGGTCCTGGTGATCCGCATCAGTTTCCTCCAGGAACGCAATGAAGTGACGGTGCTGAAGTCCCCGTGCGCGTATGAAGTTGACGAGTTTCACCACAGGATTCACAACATGATTCAGCTGTAACACCGATTTACATAGAGATTCCTGGTGGATGATGCAGTGGAGGAAAATGACATCCTGGTCAGGGTTTTCATCTTTCACTTTATTCTGGATTCTCCTCAGCAGGCCATCGTTTTTTCCCGTTAAATTCGGAGATCCATCTATGGTGACGTTAACAAGCTTACTCCAGGGAAGCTTCATGTTTTCGATGGCAGCAGACACCCGTTCAAACAAGTCCTCTCCCGTGTTTGTCCTTTCAGAGACTCCATTGTCAAAAACTCCTCCGTTATTTCAAAAGTTTCGTTGATTCCTCGGATAAAAATGAGGAGCTGAGCAGTGTCTTTGACATCGTTGCTTTCATCCAGTGCTAAAGAATAAAAAGTGAATGACTTGCCTTTTTGTTTAATCTGCTGGTGATATCTTCATCTATTAGTTCCACACACAGTCACTGTCGCCGTGATAAACTGATTTTCTCAAATTTGTCTTTGGTCTCCGGGCACAAAATACCTGCTGTCTCTACCATACATTCTTTTAAAAACTGACCCTCAGACAGTGGTTTGCTGGCCTTTGCTATTTTGAATGAAAGCATAAAACTGGCCTTGGTACTTGACTCTTGAATGGCAGTTTGACGGTGAAAAAAACTTTGCTGAGCCTTCAAATTAGCTGCCACCTTCTCAGCAGCAGCTTCCTGTTCTTTTGTTGAGAGCTTGCTAGCATAATTAGCGTGCTTTGTGGCAAAGTGACAGCTAATATTATACTCTTTAAAAACCGCCACAGTTTCTTGGCATATCAGGCAAACAGCAGATGATCGGTGTTCAGTGAAAAAATATTTAGTTGTCCACTCCTTATTGAACACTCGACATTCTCTGTCCACTTTCCTTTTCTTGGGTCCGCTCATCTTCATAGAGGCTGGGTCAAAGGGTAAAGTGCAAACTTGGAGTAATAGGCCTACGCCTCACCTCAACAAAGCCAATATATCTAGAGTGCGCCATCTAGTGAGAAAACATCAGAATTGCAGGGGAAATAAAACATTAACAAGGTTAATTTATTAAATTTTTTCAAGTTTGGCGGGCCGAATCAAAACGTTTAACGGGCCACATGTGGCCCCCGGGCTGTAGTTTGCCCATGCCTGTGTTAGAGTGTCACAATGGAATTTCCATTGCATATGCCAAGTTGGATTTTACTTTATTAGACATGGTTATGCAGGGGGACATTAACCACGAGGAATTGGAATACCTTAATGTTAGTAATCCAAAAATAGCACTGGTTTTTGGTATTCTAAAAACCCACAAATGCATGGCTGATCCCCAGTTCTCACAGTGTCTGCAAGAAGGTCAAAGACAGACGCTGGCCAAATTTGTGAATTATAAATGTAAATCCAGTTTCAAATTTGAGTTTTACATTTTGAAGGACTCTTGGCATTTATTGCAAATACTAGATACATTACAGTACGACGATGACATTATTATTACTGTAGATGTTGTGGACCTTTTTTTCAGTCATCCCCCACAGTGCTGGAATGGACAGGTTTTTTGATTTTTTTTTTTTTTTGTCCCATTACTTACAATTGTCTGTTCGTGATGTATGGGTGGTCAGTACCCTTCTTGAATTTGTGTTAAATGACAACTTTATATATTATGAAGGAGAGTATTATAAGCAGATTTTAGGTGTTGCCATGGGTGCAGCATGCACCTCATTATATGCCAATGTGGTGTTGGGCATGTGGGAGAAAGTGGTTGTGTTCACCCGTTGACTTTCTTTCAATGGTCCATGGATATTTTAGGTTTTGGATGATGTGCTTATCCTTTGGAAAGACAGACAAACAGTGGCAGCAGACCCACTCACTATGGCAAAATTCCACTAGCTTTCTTAAATTTACCTACTCTTGCAGTGATAACAGCAATTATCTAGACAGCTCGCTTGAAAAGAAACATGATTTTGTGTGCTGCTACTCTACTATTTTCAAGGAGGAGACATTTTATAACATTTTGACAGCTGTCACCCTTTTCACCAAAAAAAGGGGTCAGTGGTCAAGGGCCAGATGGGCTAGGTACTCTAGAACATCTGACGATAATATTTTTGATAACGAAATTAGACTTTTCATTGGAATGTTTGTTGAAAAGGGTTATCCTTTACAGCTCTTAAATAAAATCAGGAATGAACTCCTGATGGCAGTGTTGATGCCACTGAGGGTACTAGGATTATTGACAATTTTGACAGAACTACACCCATCTTCACCATTCCATACAGTACAGTGTCTTTTGTTACATAATTATAATTTTTCTGGGACTTGTTTTTTCACAGTGAAATCAAAAAGTACACTGGGGTCAGTCCTGTGATTATTTTTTCCAAGGGCAGGAACATTAAATCCCTTTTTGAAATGCCAGGTGGTGGAAAACCTTTAGAGAGGACCCACGGGTCTATGCATAAATGTGGAGCCTGTAAATTCTGCAGCTTCATTAATGAGGGCCCATGTGTATCGGCAGTGAACTTTGCCAGGATCATTCCTTGTCTTGGCAGGCGTGACTGCAACACCTCTCTGATGTGTAACCTTGCCACATTCAGCTCTTTGTATACTGAGAAAACAATTAGAAAGCTGAAAGAATTAGGGAGCACGTTTATGATACTGAACATAGGAAAATAATGAATGCACTATATAGGCACACAACTGTTTGCCCTAATTTCAAAAGGTTTGCATTTATTATTGACAGGGCAGCAGCTGTGAGGTACAGTGGTGATGTGGACAATTTAACAGAGTGTAAAGAACTATACTGGCAGCTAAGACTTAATAGGTCATCAGCACCGGGTATTAATGTCAGCATTTCCCTTGCTTGTATTTTAAAGAAAAGAACTGCAGGGGTACAATATGGCAACAGAATTATTTACAATTCATTTCACTTAGCTTTTAAGTACATCTTTACATACACATTTTACAAACATGATTTTATGAACATGTTTTTATATAAAGGTTTTATTCGTTGACTACCCCCATGCATTTATTTATTCATTCATTCAACTATTTATATATGCACTGACTCTCACTTTTTTTTAAGTTTTAAAACATTGTAATTCAGCTGTGTTTGCATCTTTTTATTCATGATCTTTACATTTTTTACAAACTTTCTTCAGCACATTGTGATTTTAATATTGTATATATTGTTTACTTTGCATTTTTATACTGCATTTCTATATAACACTTACTATTGTATTTTAACATCATGATTGTGTGAATTTTATGTTTCTGCGCTTCATGAATTAACAGACCACAACTCCCATAATTCCTATTTGTAACATCACCTGCTCTGTGGTATCCACTCGATTTGAATGGCTGTTATTTTATATTTAAATGCATCATCAATGGTAGACAAAATCTACCTGATGAAGCCTATGTTATGTTGATTTTAGATGAAAGTGCTCATTTTTTTATTGTATTTATTTCAATAAAAGGTTGGTTGCAGTGCTGGTTGGGTCATTTGTGTTTGTTTCCATTGAAGAATTCTCATGCAGAGACAAGCAGTGGGTAGGTTAAGAAGGGATGTGATTAGTGAACAGCAGTATGGTTTCATGCCGGGAAAGAGCAATACAGATGCGATGTTTGCTCTGAGAGTGTTGATGGAGAAGTACAGAGAATGTCAGGAGTTGTTGCACTGTGTTTTTGTAGACTTGGAGAAAGCATATGACAGGGTGCCTAGAGAGGAGTTGTGGTATTGTATGAAGAAGTCAGGAGTGTCAGAAAAGTATGTAAGAGTGGTACAGGATATGTACGAGGGTAGTGTGACAGCGGTGAGGTCTGCGGTGGAAGTGACAGATGTGTTTAAGGTGGAGGTGGGGTTACATCAAGGATCAGCTCTGAGCCCTTTCTTATTTGCAATGGTGATGGACAGGTTGACAGACGAGATCACACAGGAGTCCCCATGGACTATGATGTTTGCAAATGACATTGTGATCTGTAGTGAGAGTAGGGAACAGGTGGAGGAGACTCAGGAGAGATGGAGATATACTCTAGAGAGAAGAGGAATGAAGGTCAGCAGGACTAAGACAGAATATATGTGTGTGAATGAGAGGGAGGATAGAGGAATGGTGAGGATGCAAGGAGTAGAGGTGGCAAAGGTAGATGAGTTTAAATACTTGGGGTCAATAGTTCAGAGTAATGGTGAGTGTAGAAGAGAGGTGAAGTAGAAAGTACAGGCAGGATGGAGTGGGTGGAGAAGAGTGTCAGGAGTGATTTGTGACAGATGAGTACCTGTAAGAGTGAAAGGGAAGGTCTACAAGAGGGTAGTGAGACCAGCTATGTTATATGGGTTGGAGACAGTGGCACTGACAAAAAGGCAGGAGTTTGAGCTGGATGTGGCAGAGTTAAAGATGTTAAGATTTGCACTGGGTGTGACGAGGGTGGACAGGATTAGGAATAAGTATACTAGAGGGTCAGCCCAGGTTGGAAGGTTTGGAGACAAAGCCAGAGAGGCAAGATTACGTTGGTTTGGACATGTGCTGAGAAGGGATGCAAAGTATATTGGGAAAAAGATGCCAAGGATGAAGCTACCAGGTAACAGGAAAAGAGGAAGGCCTAAGATAAGGTTTATGGATGTAGTGAGAGAGGACATGCAGGTGGTTGGTGTGACAGAGCAAGATGCAGAGGACAGGAAGAAATGGAAACAGGTGATCCGCTGTGGCGACCCCTAACGGGAACAGCCGAAAGAAGATGATGATGAGACAAGCGGTGGGTATTTAAGTAACTGCAGCAGCCATTGACCCAAGTGCTTTGAGGACCAATTTTACTGGGGGAAAAGGAAGAGAATCTGTCTGACATGCATCTTCAATGTAAGAAGCTCTGTTTTTAGGCATAAAAGCTAAAGAACTGACAGTCTAAACGAGCCCATACCCATATAAACTCTGAGACTTGTCTGGTTGATCTGTGATTTGTCTATATTGATAGAGATTCCCATCGAGTGAGATAGCTGAAGTAAATAGTCTCTGGCTTTTACAAGCAGATACAGGCAGGAGTGGTGAGGAGCCAGTTGTCTAAGCAAGGAAACACACTGAATCAGAGCAGTGTCAGTTGAGCTGCTACTGCTACCATGCATTTGTTGAACACCCTGGGGACTGTGGTGAGACAGAAGGGCAGTGCTCTTAACTAATAATGACTGGCTCTCAGCCAGAAACGTAGATACCGTTTAGACAGCCTCATTTTGATGTGATGGTACACATCTTGAAGATCGAATGAGCACATCCAGTTGTCCTTCTGTAGGAAAGGTAGAATGGACTGAATCGTGACCGTCAAGAATTTGGAATTCTTTACAAACTGATTTAAATAACTGAGACCCAAGATGGTTCTCTGATCCCCTGAAATTGTTGGCACTAATTCTGGATCCTACTTGATCTGGGGAGACCTCTTAGATGACTCTTGTCTAGTAACTTAAACATCTCTTGAGCTGCTAGCACCCTCTGACTGGGTGGAACATCAGTGAGACTTCCTCATTTTTATGGGAATATGTAAAAAGGGAATGAAATATCCTCTGGAGATGATCCTTTGTACCCAAGAGTCTTTTGTGGTGGCTATACAGGATTTTTGGTGTAAGGATAAACACTCCCCAACTGCCTCCAGAGACAGTCTGGCAACCTTTCAGGAGCGTTGGTAAGATCGGTCACAGAAGAAATCTCAAGATCCTTGGTGTTGCAGAACCCTCTGCCACATGGGAGACATCTGCCATTATAGTTATTTCCCCATTGCCTCTGGGGGAAAAATTCCAGCGTGATTCCTGGAAAGGACCTTGAAACTTCCAGAATCACATCTTCCCACCATCTTGATTCCTAGAGAAAGGTTTCTGCAGGGTAGAAAAGCAGATTCCAATGGCAGACAATATCTTTCCATCCTGTTCATCATGGGAGATGGTTTCTGTAATGGTTGGCCCAAACAAAGATCATCCATCAAAAGGAGCATTAACAAAGGATGCCTTAAAGAGCTCTGCAAAATCGCACAACCACATCCAACAAGCATGTCTCCTTATGGCTATGCCTAAACCGGCTGCCCTCAAGGTACTTTCAGCTTCATGCAAAATTAACCTCATGGACACATTTTTAACAGATTGTAGGGTGGCCAGTCATGAGGAAAAGGACTTCTGTGCCTCTGTGGACATGGACCCTGGGGCAGAAGCAGACAGTTCCTTTACCAAGTCCCTCTGTAATCTGCTGAAATGTGCCAGGTAGTTCAGCAATCACAGGGCAAATGTCACAGATGCATCAACTTGCTTCTAAAACCTGTAAAACTGCCTGGACTCTCTGTTAGGGAGGATGGACAGTGGAGTTTTGTTCAGCCAGCTCTTGTTTGGTGACTGCAGCAACAACCGTGGCATCTACAGGAATCGCTTTAGTCCAGTACTGTCGGTCAGCAGTGGTGCTTAAAATTTTGTCTAGGTATTTGGGGACTGGTTCTTTCCATGCCCTGCAGGAGAGAAGGTCTACAGTGTGTGTGTGTGTGTGTGTGTGTGTGTGTGTGTGTGTGTGTGTGTGTGTGTGTGTGTGTAACCCAAGATACAAACGGTCCACACCCGAAGGCTTCCAAGAACACCAACTTTTCCTGGGAGGGGGTTTGGGAAGACCAACCACCTTTCTGGTGAAGGATCTCTAGGATATCTGCGAATAAGACATCCTCAGGTAAAGATCTGGGGAACCCCTCCCCTTCTACAAAACTGGTGTCTTCCATGAGATTCCAGCGGGGAATCTAAGTGCCTCCATTTGCACAACCTCTTCTGAGCAACCTCCTCAGTGGGGTACTCTGATAACATCTCAGAAGAGGCGGGAAGTTCCCCAGGTGAGAACTGACTGGAAGCTCATATGGGCTGGCTGTCCCTGAGGGATATGATGAGCAGACTCAGATACAGGATCGAAGGGGGAACAAAGGATGGATCCAATGGTGGAAGTGTCAAGACTACTCTTGGGTGAGAGAAAACCCTCTCCACCACTTTGAAGGCAGGAGGGCCCGGAGAAGCACAGGACACTCTATTTGGAGCAGATGGTCTCGGAGCATACAATCCCACCCCCCCAACCCTCCACTCCAAAGGAGGAGTTGGAGTCAAGCTGTCCAGCGCCAAAGTCTTAAGGGGAAGTGACAGCTCCCAAAGCTTCGGAGTTGAAGTCAACTCCTCAGATCCAACGCCAACACTACAGCTCCAAGAATCACCACACTCTGAGGGGGTATAAGCTGACTGGATCGGGGACACTGCCGCAGTGGAAGACATAGGAATCTTCAGATCCAATGACTTGGTTCTCAGGGATCTTGGATATGAGGGCTCCAAAACGGATGGGCAGATTGGAGATGGAGCAACAACAGGCTGAAAAGATGGTTTACGGCTCATGGATCCAATGGGAGATAGATGGCAAGACCCTATCTGGATCTGTGTTCTGAGGAATTTTCTCATTATCCTATCCACCTCCGTCTCAGACGGACTTCAGGATGGCCAAATAGAGGAGGATGTGGATGGTGGCCTAGAAGTCTTTTTGGATGTCTCCTGCAGAAAGGAAGACCTCAATCTGGGTGACAGTGGTTCAGGGGAAACCCTCAGATTACATGGCCGACGGGATAGAGAGACAATGAGTATCGGATAAAAAGGCTTAGGATCCGAGGTCATAGGAACCCTTTTGCGTAGCTCTGATAAACACTCTTTGGAGACCGAAAAGGAGAGTGTTTATGGTAATCCCTAGGCTCCTTAGATTTTTCTGGGGGTTTTGAGCACCTGATATAGATGTGCCTGAAAGGAGGAGCAAAAGCTGGTAACAGGCCTTTCAGGACCAGTTTATATTGCCGGTCACTAAAGGCCCTAGAATTAAAGGCTACAGAGATGGAACAGGGAATGTCTAAATGCAATGGGCTTAAGAAGTAAACGCACTCCCTGGGGGCATCAGAGTTGGGAATCTTATGCCTGCAGGAGGTGCATTTCTTAAAACCAGTCAGCTTGTCGACCATACTGAAAGAAAAGAAGGTTCCCACAACGATCACAAACAGTAACTATCTAAAGATATAAACAGAAAATAGTAACTATCTAAAGATATAAACTGAAAATACTAACAGTGGCAATGATGGAATACCTCCAAGTGAGGTAAAGATGTTACAGAAAAAAAACTACCAACTATGGTAGCAAACATACCAAGACAAAAATTGGTATAAGAGTAAGGGAGACACTATTAAAAACATAAGAAAAACTAAAAGACTGAAAGATTCACAAGGATGAAAAATTAGCTAAATATGCAGATCAATAAACTCATGAAACCCTTAGAGCTTGAGATACTCCAATCTTGTCTGAACCTGAAGAGCAGCAAATGAGATCTGAGGTATTCCAGTGGTCAGAGGGATTGTGGGTAAGGGAGGAGCTCAAGAGTCAGATCCTACAGAAGGTGGCTAAGTTGGATCCGAACCTATTCCTTGAGGAAGGAATGAAAATGACATCAGATCAAAAATATGCTTCAATTCCTACAAGACAATGTCATCAGGCAAAGCCTGAAGATGAAGCCAAGAGTAATGCCTTATAACAGAACCAAAGCAGCAGCCCCAGGGGAGGTATCGGCTGCATTTGATAGAATGACATGCAACTTGAGAAACTAAGCCCAATAGGGAAAGGGCAGAAGCCTCTTCCTCAGTCAGGAAAATCAGAAACCAGTTTAGAAACCTGAGAGAGGAGGGCCTGGACATAAGAGTCTGGGCAGTTAATGGCCTGAAACGATAAGGTGACAGCAGTATCAACCTTTTTGGTCATCCTCTCCCTGGCCCTACTATCCTTATCTGAAGGAAGCAACCTAGTAGAGGGCAAGAGCTTAGAGGGCTTGTCAAAAGAGACAGACACAACAGAAGGGATCAGCAGAAACGCATTTATAATGCAAAGTACATTCATCAGGACACCTTGTAAAACTGATCAAGCCTCATGGTAGCAGGGGGCTAAGAAGCTGCTGAAAAGGTATCCAAGGAGAGTAGCCAGAACAGGAAGAACAGCTGACCGCTTAGGGGACTCCATCTGGAGGCGCTCATAATACCTTTTCTGAATATGAGAGACTTAGCAAAAAAAGAAGCTATGTACTCACCATAACGTTCCATGTGAGTTGTTCCATCTTGCCTTCATTCATCACTGATGGGTTCGGAGCCGATCCTGGGCTCTCACACGGCCGACTAGCAAGCTCAAAGTTCTCCAGTAGCTCGAGACCCCACCCCTTTATCCCATAATGCACTGTTGGAATTACCTTAGATCTTGTTTGCTACGTACCATATAATAGTACAATAATTATTCTGCCTAGGAATGAATACACATTGAGAAAACAGAATGAAGACAGCCTCCAGGTCAACTGTCAGCCAGGAGGGGGAAGGAGGGAGGGACGAGAGAATGAAGGAGAGATGGAACAACTCACATGGAATGTTATGGTGAGTAGATAACTTCTTCATGTGAAGTTGTTCAATCTCGCCGTTTATTCATCACTGATGGGTAGCGTCCCTAGCACCCTGATCTTGGGTGGCTCACAGCACCTAGTACACTCAGAACCGTAGAACCAAATGAAGCCCTGTCCCTGGAGGCCTTATCCACTTTGTAATGAGTTATAAAAGTGTGAGGTTTAGACCAGGTGGCTGCTGCACAGATGTTATCCAAAGGCAATTTGGCTTGAAAGGCTGACGAGGTAGAAACTGCTCTGGTTGAATGAGCCTTTACCTTACTAGACAATGGCATATTATGACAAGCATATGTATAAGGTGATGCAATCCGACAACCACTTAGGGTTGTTTTGGCAACTGGTTTACCTTTCCTGGTCTCAGAAAAGGACACAAAGAGCTGATCTGATTTCCTAATGTCTTTGGTTCTGTCCAAATAAAATCTAAGTTGTCTATGAACATCGAGTTTATGCAACATATATTCCAATTTGTTGGTATGATTAGGGAAGAAAACGGGCAACTCAATGACTTGATTAATGTTAACCTCAGAACATACTTTGGGCAGAAAGGATGGATTAGTTCTGAGAGATACTCTGTCAGTATGGAAGACCATGCAAGTGGGGCTTGATGGAAAGGGCTTGGAGCTCTGACACTCTACGGGCTGAAGTGATGGCTCCTAAGAAGATAGTTTTCCACGACAAAAATTTTAGTTCACAAGATGATGCAGGCTCAAAAGGAGGAAGAATGATACGCGATAACATAAAATTCAAATTCCAGGGGGAATAAGGTGTCTTCACTGGAAGCCTTATGTGAAAGGAACCTTTTAGAAAAGCCTTAGACAGTTGGTGAGCCATAATATTCAAATAATCAATTCCTAGATGGAAATTAGATAAAGCAGCTAATTGTACTCGTACCGTAGTTGCCTCTGCTCCTTTGTTGAAAATTTCTGTCAAGAATTGTAAGATAAAAGACAATGCCAATTGATAAGGGTCAATGTTGTGGGAAGAAGCCCAAATGGAAAATCTCTTCCACTTACTACGATACAATCTTCTGGTGGAAGGTTTGTGGGAAGCCAACAAAATCGGACTAGTGTCATGGGAAAGATTATAGAGCCTGGCTATGCGGGAAATTGCAGCAGCCAAGCGGTTAGCTTCAGTGTCTGCAATGACGGGTGAAGATCCCCTGACGGATGTCTCAACAATTCCGGAACTGGGTCCAGGATCCATGGATCTTCCAGAATATGATAAAGAAATGGGAACCAAATCTGCCGAGGCCAATGAGGGGCTATTGTCCGTCCCAGTAACTTTGCTTTCTGTAAGAATTTGGATATCAGGGGAATTGGTGGAAATGCACAGAGGAGACCTGGGGGACAATCGTGGACATGAGCATCCCTTGGGGAGTGCCCTCGCATGGGAATTAGGGCAAAATAGCTTCTGCATTTGTTGTTGATGTGACTGGCGAAGAGGATGCAGGAAGGCTGGCCCCATTTGCGGAAGATCCTGTCCAAAATCTCTTGTTTATGGGACCATTTGTGGGGCAACAAGATTGCTCTGCTCAGTCTGTCCACTATTATGTTGGATTTGCGCTAAGATGACAGTGCCCACTGCCATACTATGAGGGATTCTCGTCAAAGGGGATAAGACTTGGTCCCGCCTTGTTTGTTCAGATACCAGACCACTGACATGTTGTCTGTCTGTATTGCAACTGTCCCTAGAGGAAGAGAGTCCTGAAAGTATTGCAACGCTAGAAGTACTGCTCTCATCTCCAGGACATTGGCATGCAGATGTGATTCTTGATCTGTCCATGTGCCTTGGGCAGTCTTTCCCTGAAATAGCCCCCCCCCACCCTATCAGGAAAGCGTCCATGGTCACAGTGGCGACTGGAGGGGGAAGCATGGAAGGACGTCCTATTGTGACATGAAGAGACGTCAACCACCACTGAAGATCCTACTTGCAGGAATTTATCAGGATCATGTGACTCATTGGAAGTTCTTGGTAAGACCACTGCGTGAATAGAAGCCATTGAAGGATTCTCATATGCATCCTTGCTAAGGGGATTGCTAGAACAGCTGACGCAATCAATCCTAGAACTTTCAATGCCTCTGCTGCCGGTGCTCTGTTCTTTGATATTAGGGACATGATGTGTTGGTGAAGAATAGAGATTCTTTCTGGCGGAAGGCACAGTGTGGTGACTGACGTGTCTAGTTCTGTCCCTATAAAAATGATATGCTGTGATGGCAACAAGGCAGACTTTTCGAAGTTGACTGCAATGCCTAGCTGATCGCAGAGTGTCAGAGTGGCCTCTCTCTCATGAAGAAATTGATGCCTGGTGGTGGAGGTAAGGAGCCAATCACCTAGATACGGAAACACCTGGAATCCTAGATGCCTCAGATGAGCCGTGACTACTCCCATGCACTTGGTGAACACTCTGGGGGCTATAGTGACACCAAAGGGCAGAGCTCGGAATTGATAACGACTGGCTCCCAGCTGGAAACGCAGGTGAGCTCTGGACGGTTGGGCCATCTTTATGTGGTAGTACGCATCCTTGAGATCGATCGAGCACATCCAATTGTCCTTCCCCAACAAGGGGAGTATGGACTGTAGCGTGACTATTCGGAACTTCTCTTTTCTCACAAATTGGTTGAGTCTGCTGAGATCCAAAATGGGTCTCCAGTCCCGTTTTCTTTGGAACCAAAAAGAACCTTGAGTAAGTTCCGAATCCTGTCTGGTCTGCTGGGACTGGCTGGATGACTCTTTTTTTCTAGCAATCGGCGTACCTCTATTGCTGCTTGTCCCAAGTGACTGGGTGGAACGTCTGGGATTTTTTTGATGGGAAGAGGCTGGGTGAAGAATGGTATGAAATACCCTCTGGAAATGATACTTCGTACCCAACTGTCGTTTGTTATATTTAGCCAGGCTTTGGAGTACAAAGATAAGCGGACCCCTGACTGCCTCCAGAGTAGGACAGCCAGGCCTCCCTTCAGGAGCGCTGGTAGGATTGATCAGAGAAGTAATCTGTCACCCTGGTGTTGCGGACTCCCTCTGCTGCGAGGTTGGCGTCTTCCATTGAAACCCCCTCCTCTGCCTCTGGAGGGGGTCTCTCCACGTGTATCTTGAAAGGCTCCTTGGGCTTTCCGAAACCACATCTTTCCTCCCCTCTGACCTTTGGGAAAGGATCAAGTGGGGGTGGAAAAACGGACTCCGACCGCAGACAGAGTCTTTCCTTCTTGCTCACACCTGGTCAAAGTCTCCTTCACCTTTGGCTCAAAGAAAGATGAGCCGTCAAATGGGGTAATAGTAAAAGAAGACTTGAAGGGTTCCGCAAAGGAACAGAGTTGCATCCAGGCATGCCAACAGAGAGCGATTCCTGTACCTGCAGCTCTACACGAACCATCAGCTGCGTATGATGCGAGACGCATGGACGAGTTGACTATCAAATTGAGGGTAGAGAGTTGAGTGGCAATCTTATCGGATACACTCGAAGCTACAGCACCCTGAAGAGTATCTTCCAACTCCTTAAGGAGATCGCTCTGCAGTCTGGTAAAATGCATCAAGTAGTTCAGTGATCTGAGTGAGAAAGTCACTACATTGAACTTGTGTTTCCCATATCTATCCATGATCCTAGATTCTCTATTAGGAGGATGGAAAGATGAGGAAGTCTCAGACATTTCCTTTTTGGTGGCTGCCACCACCACAATGGCATCAACAGGGACTCCCCTTGGTCAAAAAGGACTTATCCACAGGGGCTGAAATAAACTTATTAGGCCTCCAAGGAACAGGTTCCATAAATTCTGGCGACTCCCACACCCTACGAGAGACGAGATTCATAAGCTCATCGTAGGGTGGACATACCCAAGAGGTGGAAGGTTGAGACCCAAACGCCTTCAGGAGAACAGACTTATCCTCAGTAGGGCTCTTGGACTGCCAATCACCCCTCTGCCTAAGGATTTCAAGAATCTCTGCAAAGGAGATGTCCTCAGAGGGGGATCTGGGGGACCCTTCTGATTCATCCAGGTCAGTGTCCGATGTGATAGACTCCTGGGGGGAGTCCAAATACCTCCTCTTCCATAATCTTTTCCTGGGAACCTCTTCAGGGGGAACTTCTGGAGAGGTCTCAGAAGAGCAGGGAGCACCCTGTGGGGCTACCTGAGGCTCTGAGTCTCTACGCTTGGGAGGACCGGAGGAAACAGAAACAGACAAAGGCACTTTAGGGGAAGAAGAGGCCAGACCTTGAGATGAGGAAGTTTTGGGAGACAACACATCTCATGGCATTGAATGCACCTCGGCTCTGATGAGGAGGAGTCGATGGCTTCAATGGTGCCGCGATCTCCTCCTGCACCGAAGCCGTGGGCTCCGAGCCTGAGGTAGGAGCAGAGCTCACCCGAGCCAAGGCCCCAAGAGGAAGAGCCAGCACCGACAAGTTGGTGCGGCTATCCTCCCTGGACCTGACTGGAGAGTGTTGGCTCCTAGAGTCCCCGGTCGGCTCCGAGGATGTCCGAGCAGATGGAGCCGACAACACTGGAGCAGGTGTCGGCTCCATGGGATCCACAATCATCAGGTCGGCCTCCTCTGGCTCTGAAGGTCCGATATGGCTCGGAGGAGGAGCAGACAATTCAAAGGTAGTGGTCTTCGGCTCAGATGGCTGTCTCTCAGCCGACAGCAATTTAACTAGGCCTGGTGCCTTCAAGAGTTTCTGAACCACCCGGTCCATATCCAGATCAGATAGGCTGACAGAGGGCCTGGAAGAGTAGACAGATGTTGCCAATTGGAGCAATATGGAAGGAGGTTTTTCGGCAATCGGTCCCAAAGCCGTGTCCCGGTTCAGAAAAGAGCAGACTGTCGGCTCCAAGGGCAGTGGAGCCGAAGTCACCACACACACTGACCTCTTTCCTTTCTTGGATCTAGAATCAGTGGAAGATTTAGATGATTTAGTGGCTCCACCCTGGTCAGACAATGCCTCAGAAAAGGGGTGTTTAATCATACCCCTATCAATCAATTTCCTCTTCCTTTCAGCTAATACTCTTGTGGAAAAGGAATGACATATGCTGCAAGACTCTTGCAGATGTACCTCACCCAAGCAGTAAGCACACTGCACATGGGCATCTGTAACTGACATTTTCTGTCCGCAGTCTGGGCACTTTATAAACACAGACTTTGGATGCTTGTCCTTATCTTCAGACATTACACAACTCAAGCACACTGATTAACTAAGAGCTGTTTTAAACTAAGTATCTCACAACATACACACAAGTCCAAAAGGGGCACTAACAACTAATAACTACAAACAGTAATAAGAGATCCAAAACAATAGTCTCAAAGAGAATCACTGACTAATCACTAATCCTAAGGCCAAAGGCAAGATAGAAATATTGAGGAAAGGGGGAAAAACACAGAAAAAAAATATTTACTATCTAGTATATCTGCTATTAAGAACAGAACAAAGGTATATAAAAAAGAAAAAAATATAACTTGCTGAAAGTTGAAAAACTCCCAATAAAGTCTCGAGCCAAGCAGGAAACCAAGAGATCCGTGCCACGGCAAACTAAATCTGAGGTAATTCCAGCAGTACATTATGGGATAAGGGGTGGGGTCTCGAGCTACTGGAGAACTTTGAGCTTGCTAGTCGGCTCCGAACCCATCAGTGATGAATGAACGGCGAGACTGAACAACTTCACATGCTCACTTAAAAAAATTCTGTCATATCGACAACAGTATTCCCACAGGAGAGTTCCTCCAAAAGGGGATTAGGAGTATTGGAATCTTCTTCTTCTTCTGAAGCAATGTCTGACAGCAGACATTTCTAAAACCTCCAGAGATGTGCAAGAAGTCAGATCCATGTCGGCCATGATGGGGGTAACACCAGAGGAATCTGAGGCAGTCACCGGACAACAGCTTTATCAGGCCTAAACTTTTTGGCTTTCTTCTTGGCAAACATCTGAACCTTGGGACGAGAAGGCTCTATCATAGCACTTTGTTTAAAATATTGTTTTTTAAGGTAAATAGATAAGAACAGACCACTACATAGGGTCTGAGGGACAAAAGACTGGCAAATAGAATACTGCATATGGTCATGGGAAGCACACCAAAAAAAGACAAGGGTGGTGACAATCTTTATGGAGAATCTGCCTCCCAGACGGACATGTTCTCTTTCTGGATGACATGAACCAAACAGCTCTTAAATAAAACAGAAGATAAAGGGAAACCCCAACAGGATACTTATCTGAAGCACAGCTTGGTAACTTACACAGTACAAGGGCATTCAGACCGACGTTCAATGATGGTGTTTGGACTAGCAGCAAAAAAGTTCTGAGTGTATGCGTCTGTAAATCACCTTTATACCCTACGCCTTGCACATGTAATGCACGTCACCTGTTAAGTACTAAAGGCTTTGGCTTACTAGCCGGAAGTTGGCCTATCCTTGGCAGGAGATCCCTTTTGTTCTGAATACTACAAAAGTGATGTGGAAGGATATCACACAAGTTCTCAAATAATGAAATTAACATCTCCAAAACATGCTCTTCAAAGAAGGAAAGATATGCTCAGTACTGGCAGGTTAAGCAACTTTACACAGATCAAAAGTACAAGAACTGCAACTCCTGCGATAAATGGACCAAACTAAACAAAATAAAGTAAAAATCCAAAATAAATTACTGGTTGATGTTATTCTGGCAAATAAACTACTGGTTGCTGTTATTCTGGCCGTGTTTTGGACCATACCTTTTCTTGAATTTCAACTTATCAAAGATATTCTGCAACAGTTCTGCCCAACACAAGTTCAAATGCTGAGAACTGTACAGACATGTACTTTGGTCATGGAATAACCAAGATTCAAATCATACAGGTAAGTCAAGACCTACAGGTTAACTTGCTGAGGTAGCATAGGCAGCCTTGCCCAAAACAAGAATCGCTTCTATTTACAACAATAAATCTTAAGGAATAAAAAAAAATCAATCTGGTGGCTTCAATCACCTCCAAAACTTTTCCAGAAGATCTGAAGAATGTTTAAGAGGGAAAGAAATTGAACAATCTCTTTTGTCAGGCGAAGAAGCCAAGTCCACCATCAAGTCCACCTTATTAAATAGAGGCAATGCCAACCAGTGGAGTGAGAGGACACTGTGAACACCTCAGTGTTCAAGGTGCCACATCACATAACTATCTAATTAGCTATGACTTCTAAATCTACAGCTTAAGGAAAGAGCAACAGAGGTAGCTCTGGGAATCCACCACATTCACCTCTCTTAAGATGTAAATGACCAAAATTATGGTGATTCTCTTTGGCCAACTGCTAGTCTCACATAACCTCTACTGTCAATAGAAATTAGAGCATATGATACCTTGTTTTAAGTATGACATGACAGAATGGTTGCTGACAAAAAAAATATCTTAAGAGAAGTCCACTTCCCCTAAGCAGTCGGGGCAGAATTAAGCTTTCCATCCAGTCCATGAAGCATGTGTGTCATCAGAATGTGCTACAGGTTAGGCTGCAGACAAATTGCTGAGGGCTGCCACACTGCCCACTGACAAGGCTTTGACAAAAGAAAATGTGTGATTATATAATAACTGCAGCTACTAACTCCTCACAGTCCAGTTTAATATTTGCATCCTAAAAAGCCAGTGAAAACAGGTGCAGAAAGATGAACAGCTGGACCCTTAACGTATTCCTCAGACATGCTATCAATGTTATGACCTCATAAGCCCTCCCTGTGGACAGGAAAGAAACACTGAAAATGTCTAAATCTGTCCCTCAATAAAAACTCTGACAGGAAACCAATTCTTAAGTGTCCAACCTTGGGACACCTCCAGATGTAACTGTTTAATCAGTGCGTTATCTATATTAACACTACAGTTGCCATACAGTTTCCATTCTTGTAAATGGGAATTAGGACACAGATGCATGATAGCATACTGTTCATTAGAATAATGTCTCCCTTCTCGCACAGTAACAGTTAAGTGGTGAACCAAATCATGTCTTGTTATTTGTGTTTCCAAAGCTTGGGAATAGTTTACACTCAGCTCACCTTTTAGTTAAGGGGCAGAGGATTTTATATATATAGCATATCTCAGCTATCCTTTAACTGCTTTATCACATTCCACTCTTTAAACTGCAACACAAGGCCACTGCTCTTGGCAGCTTACCAAAGCAGTATGATGCTTCAAAGGGTAGTGCGTTAATTACAGATGACTGGAAAATGAAAAAAAAAACTAAGATCCTGACTACAAAGTAGTTCCTCCCAATGAATATACCAACTCAGCTGTGACAGCCACTACATCCAATCTAGCATACAATACTTGACAGTACAGACAGACAAAATCAATGCAGCTTTTTTTCCCTCTCTTTACAAACACAGACAGCAGCCTTACCTTCGAACAACACGCGGGCCAGAGTGGTGAGGAAATACGTTTATGTTGGGCAACGTGTAAGTAAGGGCATGATATCTATGTCCAAAGAGGTCTTTATCCACTGTACTCCACCCTTATCAGACCAATCAGGGTACAATGCTCCCTTTGGTATATACCTGATCAGACATATGCAGCAACTAGAGCAACCTCAGAGGTTCCTTTCAAAAAGGGATACAAGGCTTGACAAACCTCCCTTATGCAATGCACCTTAAAGCCCTTCCCCTCTACTCAGTTTCCTATAGATTGCTGAGGGTTTATCTATGCCTGGCTTACAAGCCATCTGCAAACCCCACACTTATGAATCTCCTATATATTTGTAAGTCACAGTGTACCAGAAATACAAGGTCTACGGACCTGAATTTTGTCTGCGTCTTAAACACAATATGTCGGAGAGACAGATATGTATCCCAGAGACTACCCCATCCTATGGAACAAGCTTCCCATCCAAGTGAAGCTGAGTTTGTCTATTAACCAGTTTAAATGCAACCTAGACCAACGGATGGGGAACAGGAAATTTTCACTGAGCCTGCCACCCATGTCCCTTATGGAGAGAGGTAGCTTAGAAATGCCTGTCTCTCAATGTCCTATTTGGATACAGCCCGGGTCATTAGCCTAGTAACACACTATGAATCTATTAGAGGACAACTGCCAAAATAAAGTGTGTCCTGTAAAAAGGACAGATGGCAACAATGACATGAGTAATGTTGGTCAAATGACTGGGAGAGTGCGTCAATTAAAGGAAGTAGGTGAGACGGGTCACAGGTGGTTCACTTGTTAAAAGACTAAACCTGCTGTGCACAGGTTTTTTGATAGATGATAAAAATAAACTCCGCATGTGCTGACCACAATCTTCTTTAATGAACCAAGGATAAAATTCAGAAATTCAGCGCTATCGTCTGCTGCAAGCAGACTTCATCAAATAATAAATTCACAGTTCCTCTCCTTTTATATATTTGAGTTAAAATCAATCAAATCTGTTAATTAAAACAAAATAAATATATTAGTACTGCTTTTGCTTCCCTTGTATGGTCATGACACAAAAAAAGGCAGGGTATGTGTAAACATGAACCATAAAATACGTATTTTTCTGAATGCTTTACAAAATACCATTCAGAAGTTCCTTTCCTATTTTTTTCCTTTCAAAACTTATTAATGCTTAAATTAAATTAAATTGAACTCTTTGCACAGTTTTCTGTTTTCTTTGATAAAATATATTATAATCAATATACACAGAAATATAATATATATGTTCACATAATATATGAATTAAATATATGCACATGAAATACATATATAGGAACTTGTTTCATGTGTTAAATTTACATTCGTTTCATACTTGTAACGTGTAGTAATGAACTATGAAACTTTTCATTAAAAATTTTCTATTAAAAATGTCCCCCTTCTTAATGAATACCTATTGTTATGGCATAACAACTTCTTGTCTTGTTGAATTTTCTTACATATTTAAGAGTAATTAAATAAAAATCCTTCATCATTTCGTTTTCAAAAATTATTAAAAATTATTATTAATAAGCATTAAACCCATATTAATAGATAAGGCCTCAAAAATTTAGAAGTACAATCAACAAATAAGCAATAAAAAATTTGTTGATTCAAACAACAATATTTGTAACCAAGGGATATATTAATGTACATAAAATCACACTTTATATCATATCGCTTGTATTAGATCTTAAGCATCAGTGTTTTTTTGTTACATATATTTTTTTATGTTCTTTGGTTACATAAATCAATTTTACATCCCGTATAGAATTTATGTAAAATATATATTGCTATTTAAGCCATAGTAATTTTATATCTAAGTTACATAATTTTATATGTTCACATTTTGTATAATTTAGTTCTCTGGTGAGTTTTCTTGTTACAAACAATGGAAATAAGAACATTCATTTGACAATTTCAACAATATAGTTGATAAAAAATGTTTAATAAAATGATGAAGGATTTTTATTTAATTGTTCTTAAATATGTAAGAAAATTTAGCAAGACAAGAAGTTGTCATGCCATAACAATAGGCATTTATCAAGAAAAGGGATATTTTTAATAGAGAATAATTTTTAATGAAAAGTTTCATAGTTCATTATTACACATTACAAGTATGAAACAAATGTAAATTCAACAAATGAAACAAGTTCCTATATATGAAATTTGTAAATAATTGTTAGTAACATATTTTATGTGCATATATTTAATTCATATATTATGTGAACACATATATTATATTTCTGTGTATATTGATTATAATATATTTTAGAAAAGAAAAAAACTGTGCAAAGAGTTCAATTTAATTTAATTTAAGCATTAATAAGTTTTGAAAGGAAAAAAATAGGAAAGGAACTTCTGAATGGTATTTTGTAAAGCATTCAGAAAAATACGTATTTTATGGTTCATGTTTACCATTACACATACTCTTTGCCATATGTGCATACACCATACAATAAAAGCAAGCAAGATATAATTTATTTATAATTTTTTTATTAATTAATTTGATTGATTATTAATAACAATTATGTGTTAAATTGTTTTAACTTAAACATATAAAAAGGAGAGGAACTGTGAATTTATTATTCTGATGAAGTCTGCTTGCAGCAGAGACATAGCTGAATTTCTGAATTTTATCCTTGGTTCATTAAAGAAGATTGTGGTCAGCACATGCGGAGTTTATTTTTATGGTCTGTTGGATTCTTATACAATTTCTGAGTTTTTGATAGATGAGTCAAGAGCACTGACTTCTTTATTACGTGTATAAAATTTAAGGAGAAAAATCAATCTAGAGACAAGACAGAATAAATATTTCTTTTTCTTTTGTTCACAGCATAAGCAGCCTTTTCTAAAGTTTATTCTCTTGGATGCAGGTCCACGCATTTAACATTTAACTCACACATACTGAATACATTGACTAATATAAGGTCTTTAATCAGGACCAGCTCTACAGCAAATGAACATTGCATGATATGCAGCTTCTTGCAGCTAAGTTCACAAAAACTGACAGTCAAGTAAGAGGCATACAGACAAGTGGACATTTAATGCTATAGTGCTAACATATAACTAACCCTTTTTAGTTAAAAGATACACACAAACACATATGGATCGCCTTTACATAACTGAACATTTGCAGCTGTGTCCAGATCTAAGGAATGTAACAGTGTTGGAAAAGGACAGTTGTGTACCTACCATAAATGTAGATGTTTGAGTGTATTCACTGTAGCAGTCATTACAATTGGGTTATCCTGCTGGCAGGCTACCCGCAGTCAGCCTGAATTCCAAAGTCTAGGTCCGGCATCGGTTGCTGTCACCTCCTCCCTGATGTCAGTGCGCCAGGGGTATAAAAGATGCAGCCGACGCCATTTTCTTCAGTTTTTCTTGCCCCACATGTCAGGTGCCCCCAAAAGGGTAGGCTAAAAATATGTCTATAAAACATGCATGCCTCAAGTAACAAGTTTCCTTCATCTACAAGCAAATATACCACATAGGTTGTATATCATAGAGAAGTACAGATAAGATCCAGCAAAGAAAAGGGGGATGGTGGGTGGGTAACCTGGACTGCAACAGTGAATACACCTGAACATCTACATTTATGTTAGGTACACAACTGTACTATGTTCATCGTGTTTCACTGTTGCAGTCATTACAATTGGGTTGAATCCCAAAGCTAAGGTTGGGAGGCTGGAACTAAACAGAATTAGGAGCGGCTATGAGGCCCAGCAGGACTGCACTGGCAAAGTCTGCCCTGGATTTGGAGTAGAGTGGTAAGTGGTAGTGCTTTGTAAAAGTGTGCACTGAACTCCAGGTTGCAGCCTCTAAAATGTCTTTGGCTGGCACTCCTCTGAGGAAGGCTGCTGAAGTGGCTGCTGCTCTGGTTGAATGCGGCCTAATGCCCTTAGGCACTGATTTGCCATGTTGAGAATAGCATAAACGAATGCAGTGACCTATTCACTTGGAAATAGTCTGCTTTGAGATAGCCTTTCCTTGTGATCCTGGAGCATATGCTACCACTAATTGCTCAGTCTTTCTGAAAGCTTTGGTTCTGTCCAAGTAAAAGCGCAGTTGTCTGAGTATGTCCAAAGAATGCAGAAGTTTCTCACCCTTATTCTACGGGTTTGGATAAAAGGTAGGCAAAATGAATAATTTGGTTGAGGGCCACACTGGACACTACCTTACGCATAAATGTGGGGTTTGTCCTTATAGAAACCTTATCTGGATGAAAAATGATAAAAGGTACCACAGCCATGAGTGCCTGTAGCTCTGAAACTCGTCTTGCAGAGGTTACTGCTAGGAGCAGAGCTGTTTTCCATGATAAAAATTTTATGTCAGCTGTAGTGGCTGGCTCAAAATATGGCAGAGCGAGTTCTTCCAAGACATAATTGAGGTCCCATGCAGGTATTGGTGCTCTCCTTGGAGGCCGTACGTTTTTGGCTCTTCTGAGGTACTGCCTTAATAAAGGATGAGAAAAAATAGGTGGCTCTGTATTGTAACAAGCTGAAATGGCAGAGGCATGAATCTTAATTGATGAAAAGTATAGGCCTTTGTCCAGTATCTCAGTTAAATATTGTAAAATCTGAGGGATATTTGGAACAGTCATGTTAATTCCTTGTGCCTGGTTCCAAGCACAGAATCTCTTCCATTTTTCTGCATAAGATTTTCTGGTACTGGGCCTCCTGGCCTCCAAGATATCATCCATCACTGCTTTAGAGAAAGGTGTGTTTTGAAAAGCTACATAGCCACTAAAGTGTGCTAGCCTGTGTAACTGATTTATCACTGTTTCTGCATTTTCTGTGCGTTTCTATCAAAAAAACAAAAAATAATCCTTGTTTTCCCGCCTCTCCTCGACTAGTTTAGACCAGTTTACAGGCATTGCTGTATTCTGGGCTGTGGTGTAGTTCCTGTGTTGTCCATTACCTTACTTGGATAGAGGGAAGTTTCTTTGCTCACCAGTGGGAGTGGGGAGAATTGAGCAGTCTACCTGTCCCTGTAGGAAGTGACCTCAGCACAAGAGCTGTAGTAATTGGTTGTTTTGGACCATTTCTAGCTGTTTTGTAGTTCCCTGTTTAAAATCCGCCTCTGGGCGTTTTTTCTGGCTATACTGCTCAGACAAGCTCCTCGTGGTCCTGCAGAGTGGTCCTAGCTACAGAGAACTCAGAAAAGCGACTACTTTCTGGATTTAAGTATCTTTTCTTCTTTTCACTAGGAATAGCTTCTGTAGCTTACCCTGAGAACAAGCTTGAACTGTTTTTTAACTGTTTGCTGCATTATTTTAAAATCTGCACTTAAAGTTACTTTTTAGTCGAATTTGATCAAAAGTTTGTTTGTTTAATTTAACTGTTGAGGCTGCCCACTAAAGTGTGCTAGCCTGTGTAACTGATTTATCACTGTTTCTGCATTTTCTGTGTGTTTCTATCAAAAAAACAAAAAAATAATCCTTGTTTTCCCACCTCTCCTCGACTAGTTTAGACCAGTTTACAGGCATTGCTGTATTCTGGGCTGTGGTGGAGTTCCTGTGTTGTCCATTACCTTACTTGGATAGAAGGAAGTTTCTTTGCTCACCAGTGAGAGTGGGGAGCCTTGAGTAGCCTACCTGTCCCTGTAGGAAGTGACCTCAGCACAAGAGCTGTAGTAATTGGTTGTTTTGGACCATTTCTAGCTCTTTTGTAGTTCCCTGTTTAAAATCCACATTTGCGGCTTTAGCGGTTTGTGCGATAGCGCAGCACCGGTTAAACAAGGTTAAACTTCTTCTGGCTCCGCCAAGTCTGCTCTTCAAATTTTCCCTTAAGGAAGCTCTACTCTTATTATAATCAGACTACTCACTATATTATAAGCCTAGCACTTGTTCTCAATACTTCTCTACTAAGTAAGCACTCTTGTACTAAGTAAAGCACTACATCTACCTACCACCCCTGTGAATATCCACTTCCCTTAAAGGTACAGCACTCCCTTATACTGTTCTAGCATGTCGAGTGGTAGATTACTGGCGTCCTCTCCAGTTCAGCTGGTCAATCTGGGTATCTTGAGACAATAATACAATTGTCTCATGTACACAGACAACCCTCTCCTCCTCCCAACAAACCCAAATACATGTGAGAGATGCAACTATATAGCCAAACTGGAGGCTGAACTCTCTCAACTCGGGGCTGGCATGACCAGACAGGAGGAGATGGTAACCACACACACAACAATCCCAGTCCCACATAGACCTACCACAACTGCAAACCAAACACATAAAAACAGAAAGACATACTCGGAGGCTCTAATAAAAAACTTACCAAAACAACAGAGGCTCCCAAAGCAGACATCCAAAAACCTACCACCTCAAAACAAAACACATGCAACACATACTTCAATAAATCAGTGTGTCAACCAATCACAGCCCTTAAGGCCAAACACCATGCCTGATACACTAGTAATAGGTGACTCTATAGTCAGACACACTGATGTCCCACTGACCAGGCTGAACAAGGAGAGGGTGACTGTGAGCTGTCTGTCGGGAGCTAGGATCCGCCACATTACACACGCACTCAAGTCACTCCAAAGCAAGTACAAATATGACTCCGTCATTGTCCATGCTGGCGTGAATGACCTGAGACGTACCTCCCTGGACTACATGAAAAGAGACATAGAGGAGCTCTCCGATTATGTAGCCCAGGCTGGTATGACCCTGACCCTGATCAGCATCTTGCCCTCACCAAGAATGATACCACAATACAAAGACAAGATGATCAGCTTTAATAATTGGCTCAAGTACTGGTGTCATTCTAAGGGGATCCAATGTCTGTCTGCAAGGGATGGCTTACACCTGTCACCACTGGGCTTCCGGTTATTGGCTAAGGCTCTTGCCACCCCCATAGTGCCTTTTTTAGGCAAGGCTCAAAAGACAAACCCACCTCCTTAGAAAACAAAAATGGAAAAAAACTAAGGGTAATGCTGCTCAACGCCAGAAGTCTAAATCTCAAGATGCAGGCACTCGATGCACTCCTCAGCATGGAGAACATCGACGTCTGTGCAGTGACTGAAACCTGGTTCAAGGCTCCTGAGAGCACACCAGCGCTACCAGGCTATACCTCATATCATGCTTTTGGCCCCAAAACCGGGCCGAACCACAAGGAGGGGAGTGTCCATATTCATCAAGGACACCCACACCTCCAGGTTAGTAGCAACACATGAAGCATCAGAGACCATACAGGTGCAACTAACCATAGGAAAAACTGCTATACAACTGGTAGCATGTTACAGACCACCCTCCCAATCTCAGGAACCCCACTCAGCCTTCCTGAAGACATTGGAGGATATGAATGTATCACAAAATACCATCATACTGGGAGACTTCAACTACCCAAACATAGATTGGGTACATTATTCTAGCCCTAATACCCTAGCCCAAAGGTTCCTGGAATTCATAAATTCAAATGCACTGGAACAACTAGTCACCTCTCTCACTAGGGGAGATAATATACTAGACCTGATCATCACAAACATGGGGACAAAATGCTCCACACCGGAAGTATACCCCTCACTAGTGATATCTGACCACAAACTAATCACCCTGGATATACATATCCCACCTCCACCCCCAGCACAAAAGACCACAGTGAAAAACTTATCAAAAGCAGGCTTCACTCTTCTTAAGACCGAGATGGTATCCTTTAAGCCCACTGTGCCAGTGGATACCACATCCCACAATGCCGAATCCTTCACAAATGCTTTCTATGGACATCTCCAAGAATGCATGGATCATGCAATCCCAAATAAATCCAAGTCCCTCTCCACCAAAGGCAAGCGTCCTCTCTGGTGGACCTCACCCATTAACAAATTGTATAACAAAAGAAGGAAGCTACTGCACGTCAGAGCAAAATCCCATGAAGGGAAGACATCTCTGATCAACATTAGCAGAAAACTACCTTCTCTCATAAAAACATCCAAGGCCAACTTTGAGAGTAAAATCGCTAAGGACACTAAAGATAACCACAAAGCCTTCTTCAGCTATGTTAGAAACCTGGGTGGAAACCCTCAGATATGCTCACTGTTAGTTCACAACAACAAAAAATACACTGAACCCACAGATATTGCCAACATTCTGGCTGACAGGTTCAGTGCAAATTTCTCCCCTCCCTCACCCTCAAAAGAAGAAATACTTATCCCAGCTGAATGTAATCTCCCTATCATCTCAGATGTCCAAGTGAGAACCGCCCTAAACAAAGCTAAAAACACAGCATCAATGGGACCTGACGGTATCCCGGGTTGCGTGTTACGTGAACTCCAAGAGGAGCTAAACCCACACATAAAAATGCTATTTAACCTTAGCCTTACTTCAGGATATGTACCTGAACACTGGCGTACAGCAACAGTGGTCCCACTCCACAAAGGGGGTACCTCTACAGACCCTGGGAACTACCGCCCCATAAGCTTAACCAGCCTGGTCTGCAAAGCTATGGAAAGAATCATTATGGAACTCATAAACAGAGACATAGGGGACCTACAGACACTTGACCCCACCCAGTTCGGCTTTGTAAAGAGCAGATCCTGCCTTTTGAACCTGGTTGACTTTTTCGAAACAGTCACTAGAGCCATTGATGAGGGCAAAGCAGTCCATACAGCCTACCTGGACTTGGCTAAGGCCTTCGACACAATACCCCACTCAGGCATCATAGATAAGCTCAACAGCTTAAATGTAAACCCTTATGTCACTAGATGGGTTGCAAACTGGCTAAAGGACAGAACTCAAAGTTAAAATCGCTGGAGCAATGTCAGACTCAAAGCCAGTCACAAGTGGTGTCCCACAGGGATCTGTCCTGGGACCCCTCTTGTTCGGAATTTATTTCACAGATGTTAAAGCAAACATGGGAGGGTTGTGGCTGACAAAGTTCGCAGATGACTGCAAACTAGGCGCCATAGTCGATACACCAGCGGACACATACATCCTACAAAAAGGCCTCACAGAAACCGACAACTGGTGCCGGAGTCACGGCCTTAAACTAAATGCCAAAAAATGTACAGTCACCCCCTTTGGGAAAAACAAAGTACCCACAAATTATCACATAGACAGCAACCCACTGAGTACGGAAAAAGTAATCAGAGACCTAGGGACAAAAAAGTCGACAGCGACCTCTCATTTGACACCCACGTTGCCAAAGTGGTTAGAAAAACATTCTACCTTGCACACCTCATCATGAAGGGATTCACATCCAGATCCAAGGATGTCATTGTACCCCTATACTCCTCCCTCATCAGACCCATGAATGAGTACAATGCCCCATTTGGTATGTACCTCACCCGGCATTTGCAACAGCTGGAGAGACCACAAAAGTACCTCACCAAGAGGCTCAAGGGTCTCCAACATATGTCTTATTCTGCCAGACTAAAGAAACTTCAGCTCTATTCAGTAGCATACCGCCTGCTCAGAGGTGATCTCTGCCTGACGTACAAGGCCATGTCCAATCAGGATCTGATGGACATGCTCCACCTCAAAAAATCCAAATCCATCAGGACCACGAGAGCTAAAGACTTAAACCTCGGCACAAGTATGAATAGGACATGTTGGAGGGATATATTCATAACCCAGAGGCTTCCCATGCTTTGGAACAAGATCCCAGTTCGTATTAGGCAGAGCCCCTCACTGACTTTCTTCAAGAGAAATCTTGATGAGTGGATGGGAGATCGTAAGTTTACCCCAGGGGTCACATCTGTGTCATTGCTAGACAGGGGCACAGTAAACTAATTCTATTATATAAGGGGACCTTCATTGTGTCACTACTAGACAGAGGCACAGTATTCTAAATTTATTCTGTACATTTTTGTACCATTTCATGGGGTGGCAAAAGCAACATCACTTCCTTGTTATCATGTTGAAGACTTGTGGATCCAATTCCCACTCATGGGGTTCCATGAGATTTCTGCTTAGTTCGTCTGCCAAGTATTTATCCTTCCTGGCAGGAATTGTGCTTGCAGATGTACCTGGTAAGTCAATGCTGTGTCCCACAAATTCATGGCTAGTCTGCAAAGAGGGTAGGAATGTGTGCCTCCCTGCTTATGTACCACATGACTGTAGTATTGTCCGTCCTTATCAGTAGTTGTCCTGGATGAAGTAGATCCTTGAAGGCTGTCAGGGCATTTTGAACAGCTAGCATCTCTTTTTGGTTGATATGTAGATGCATTTGGATTGCGGACCATGAGCCCTGAATACATCTTCCTGCCATGTGGGCACCCCAGGCATAATCCGATGCATCTGTTGTCAATGTCTGCCTGGCTGGGGGTACGGTAAATGGTTGCCCCTTTTTGTGGTGACAGGCCTTTGCCCACCATCGAAACTCCTGTTGCAGGCAGGGAATGAGTGTAATTATTGTTTCCAGGCTGTGGCAATGTTGAGTCCAAACACTTTTTAGATACCATTCTAATTTCCTCACATGCAGTCTTGCATATGGAATTAGCAGAATGCAGGATGCCATGAAGCCCAAAGCTTGCAGAATTTTTTCTTGCAGTTAACTGGGCGTTTGTTGCCAATTTTTTTGAAATAACTAGTCAATTGCCTTTGTTTGTCTGGAGTGAGATAAGCCATCTGGGCAGTTGTATTTAAGCTTGCACCCAGGAATATTATCTCGAGAGGGTACAAGTTTTGATTTCTTTTCGTTTACTGTGTACCCTAGGCATGTTAATAATCTTTTTACAAACGCCAGATGCTGTAGTAGTATGTCCTTGTTCTCTGCTTGAATAAGGCAGTCGTCCAAGTATATATTTGTATTCATCTTTGCCTGCAAAAAGCAATTACTGGTGCCAGGCATTTTGTGAAGACCCTGGGCACAGTAGATGAGCCAAAGGGCAGTGCAAAGAATTGGTAATGCATTGAGCCAGCTATGAATCTGAGGTATCTTCTGCATGATTGTCTGATTGGAACATGCAGGTATGCCTCTTTTAGGTCTAAAGTTACAAGCCAAGGCTTCTTGCTCAGCATGGGCAGAAGCTGCTGCAAAGTCAACATTTTGAATTTTGGAATATCCAGGTATGTGTTTAGAATAGATAGGTCCAGTATTGGCCTCCAGGCTTTGTCCTTTCTGGGCACCAAGAAAAGTCTTGAGTAAAATCCTTGTCCCTGTTCTTGTTGTGGTACTTGTTGAATGGCCCTCATGTCCATGAGGGATGAAACTTGTTTTTGTGCCTCTGCCCATTAATTTTTTGGCAGGTCTGGCATACCGTTTGCCCTTGGCAGGGTGTGAAAGTGGAACCTGTAACCTTGTAACATTATGTTCAAGACCCATTTGTCCTGGGTGATTAGGTGCCAGTTTTGAGAAAAAAATGCTAGTTTTCCCCCTAAAGGAGCTGTCAGAAGATAAGTGCTTGGCGCTGGCAGGGGGAAGTCATTGGGACTGCTTTCTGTATGGCTGTGATTTGTCTTTTCCGCTTTTGGAGGTAGAAGCACCCCATTGTTTAGACCTGTATGAGCCTTGGGGCTGGGATCTGCCTCTAGGGCATCTGTATCTGCCTCTTTGTGGCCTGTCTGACACTGCAAAGGACCAATTCTTTGTAGGCCAGTGTCTGCTAAATCTTGGAGGCTGTACCTGTAAGAAATCCTTGACTGTTTGCATAGATTTGGCTTTGTCCTCCATTTTCTTCAACACCTCTTCTGCTTTAACACTAAACAAGGTATCATGCTGTAATGCAGCATCTAATAATTTTGTTTTAACATGATCAGGCAGATTCTGTTCTTTTGACCAAGCATGCCTCCTAATGACAGAACCCGTAACAGTAACAAAACCACATTGTAAAGTATGCTTTCCAACTTGTTCAGCTGCATGCAATAAATCCTGCATTTCTTTACTTTCTGCACATTCAGAATTTGTCAACATTTTCTGTTTAAGCAGTGACAGTGTATTGCTGATATTTAAGCATGTGAAACTGACAATTTAAAGCCCTTATAGCCAAGGTAGCAGAAGTGTAAATCTTTTTTCCCCATCTGTCCAGTGCCCTGGAATCTCTGTCAGAGGGGGTAGGGTTTTTTGCAGTGGAAGCCTTGACCCCCTTGGGACCCTGAGAGATAGTTTCTGGGTCAGCAGCAGGGTTTTTAAAAATAAATTTGTGGGAGTCTGGGACCCTGTAGTATCTGTCTGGCTTAACAGGAGCTGGAGGTAAGGAGTCTGGAGTCAGACTGGACTCTGAAAATACATCATCTACAATGTCTAGCACAAGTGGAATAGCCAGGGGCCTGTGCTGAGGCAGTAAAAGAAAGTCTCTGAGCCTTTTCTTAGATTCTGAATAACCTTGGCTCTCCCAGTGGAAATGCTCCCTCGTAGTATGCAGTGTTTCCCCAAAAGAATAATCCTCAGGAAGAGAAGCTGAAGGAATAGATTCTTCAGCATCAGAATTCTCATAAGGAGGAAGAGAGTATTCCTGATCAGAAGAGGAATCGGATGAAATGGAAACCTGATCTGAAGATTCATATTCTACCTCTTGCCTAGGCCTCATGTCAGGAGGGGGATGAGAACCCCTGATCAAAGTAATTAGGTCTTCGGCCATTTTGAGCATAGTTTTTTTAGGCATGGAGGCCAGTCCTTGGGGCTGTTGTACTTGTTTATTTGTCTTTAAAGCTGCTTTAGTCTTTGCCTTTGTAGCTGAAGTAGTTTTAACATATAGTTGTGTAGGCCTGAAAACACCCTCAAAAGCCGATGCCTGCTCAGCGGCTCCGGACCCATCTGAGGGAATGGTTTCCGAAGGTCCAATACCTTGAGTTTCTGTAGGCCTGGTTGACTCCATGTGGGAGTCTGTATCGGCCTGCGGCTCTAAAGTAGCAGTCGTCAGGGGCTGCGAAAGCGTCTCACTGAGAGCCGGCGACTGGCCTAGAAGAAGCCTCCTCGGTTTTGGACCTTGGATGCCTGTCCTGCTCTTTTTCCTTGCGTTTTTTGTAAACTCCGGTAGTCGGCTGTTCCGACGGCATTATATAATTAAATCTTCTGCCAAAGTAATGAAATGCAAAATCATACCAACGCTTAATAGTGCGTTGGTTAAATCTAGCACAAAACTTACAACTAGCAACGTCGTGGTCAGGGCCTAGGCAAGGAATGCAGTAAGAATAAAATCCTTATGAGGTATTTGCTTCCCACAAGAAATACAATTATTAACTTTTTCTGACATCGGACTGGAGCAAGAAAAAAGTTTCCCCAACGGGGTACTTAGCTTTTAATGAAGACTTCAGATCTGAAATTCGAGCCTGAAAATCTCAGGAGTCGGCCAACCGGCACTTGCGAACTGCTTTTGCTTCAGGCACCGCGCTGCAAGAAAGACTGAAGAAAATGGCGTCGGCTGCATCTTTTATACCCCTGGCGCACTGACGTCAGGGAGGAGGCGACAGCAACCGACGCCGGACCTAGACTTTGGAATTCAGGCTGACTGCGGGTAGCCTGCCAGCAGGATAACCCAATTGTAATGACTGCAACAGTGAAATATGATGAACATCTACTGCACACAACTGAATTGTGTGTGCAATTCTTGTCTGCTGTCTTTAAAGTTTGGGCAAAGATTGTTGGTGACAACAGTACACTTTCCTGTTTATACTGTGAGTAGGTGTTGCCCTTTTTTGGAAACTTTGTAGGCTTTTGTGTGAAGCAAAGAGCTTTAGAGGAATGGTATCAGCTAGTAATAGATATGTGACAGCTTTTATTTTTTTGTGCAATCTCATTAAAGCAGGGTAAGAATATGCATTTTCACCACTGTTGTGTAGTCTTACACACAGTATATGTAATTAGCAGTGGGTGTGGGGAGTACCGCCTCTACATGAGGGGAGCATGGGGGCTTGCTCTCCCTGCAAAAAATACCAGCTGTTGCCTTTTTGTGTACATGTGTCAGTGTGCTGTTGCTGAACAAAATGTGCTGCATTTTTGGAATGCATAGTAGTGTGAAAATATCTGTATGTTCAATCAGTATTTTTTCTCAATTGTGATTATTGTTGGAGTAGACTAAACAAACATTAGAAGCAAATTTTCCCTTTAAAACTACCCATAAAGCAATCGTACCCTGTAAAGCAGTAAGTACCGAGCAAATACCTTGCATACTAACAAGCTTAGAATAACAAGTTTGGGCATCAAGCAGCAATACTGTCAAATTTAGTATTTTACAGCCCAGTGTACTTCCACCCCCCACAAAGCACCCTTAATAGTCTTCTGTCAACTCCTGTATGCCACACCGCTGTAGCTCACCAATTAGAAGACCAGACAATATGGATATGCAATTTCCTAATTTCTCTGCAGCCAGACTGGTGGCAATTGTCTCATGTTTACTGACACTTGATCTTTAAAGTAACGGATACAGTATGCGAGCGTTGCACATACACAGTCACTAAGGGCTGGACTCTTGCATACAAACACACATGAAGTTGTCAAAACCACTCAAACTACACTCCCCACACAGACCAACATACACTGAGGCACTTAAATGCAATATTCTTAAACAAAAAAAAAACCTCCTAGAACATCCATCAGCAATTATCCTCAGCAAACCCAAAAGCACTCAACAAATGCAACACCTAACACCATACATACAATCTCAGTGAAGCCCCAAATACAAAGCCCATTGGCCAAGTAAAGACGTTTCCCAGGACTCTAGTCATAGGGGACCTCATTGTAAGACATACTGATGCCCCCTCTAACCAGGATGAACAAGGAGAAGATAACAGTTGCCTATCTGAATCCAGGTTTCACCAAATTATGCAGGGACTTAAAAAGTCACTGCACCACAGGTATGACTATGTTCCCTTTATATCCCATGTAGGCATAAATAACAAGAGGCATACCTCCCTAGACTATATGAAGAGACACATTATAGATCTTTCTTAACTATGATTCTCAGGCTGGTATGAGCCTAGCATTGAGCAGCATATTACCTTCACCAAGGATGATGCCACAATACCAACAAAAGATGACTGATTTTAACAAATGATTGAGTTTCTGGTCTCACTAATGGGACCCAATACTTGTCAGCATGGGAAGACATGGTTAACAGACCATGTTGTTTTGCCAAGGATGGTCTACACCTGTCCTCTCTAGGCTTTCAAATACCGGCTAAAACGTTATCCTCTCCATTGAGCCTTTTTTAGGCAATGCCAAACTGACTAACCTACCAACACAGCAAAATCAACACAAATGAACCTCAAGGTATTACTTCTCAATTCCAGGAGCCCAAACAAGACGTTAAACACCATCCAAGCCCTCCTCACCCAGGAGGATACAGAAATCTGTGCAGTTACTGAGACATGGTTTAAAGCTGCAGGAAGTACCACAGCAGTGCAAGGTTTTAGTGCCTTCCACACTTTTAAGCCACTAGTTTCACAGACGGGAACTAAAGAAGGAGGTGCCTCAATATAATCAATAACAAGCATACCTCTAGGTTGGTTAAAAAGGATGGTGCTGGAGTTTCTCCATGTGCAGGTCACCAACGATAAAATCCAGAACCATATCCTAGTAAGCTATAGGTTACCTTCTATGTCCTACGAAACAAAGCACATACTTAACCCTACTACAGACACTCACCATTTAACCTAACACCTTACTCATGGGTGACTTTAATTGCCCGTCTATAGACTGGGAACTATACACAGCCTCAGATCTGCAGGCACACATACTCCTTGACTATGTAAATAAAAACACCCTTAACCAGTCAGTATATACGTCCACTAGAGGTTCCAAAATTCTATACCACACTCACAAATACAGAAGAATGCTCCATCACCTCAATGTCATGTCTTCCCTAGTAAGGTCTGACCATAAAGCTATCTCCTTTGAAATCAAAATCAACTTGGAAACCCCAGTAAACACAGTAGCAATTATGAACTATTCCAAGGCAAACTACCTTTTATTAAACAGCTTGTCAAAAATGTAATGCCCCTCCAAACCCAGACAGCACAGCAGCCTATGACGAATTGTTCACACAAACTCCTCTTAACCATTTCAATGGTTGCACAGAGGTTGCTGCATCTATCAGAAGCAAGCTCAAAACTAATTCCAAGAACAAACCACCCGGGTGCCATCCCAGATTAAACATGTTATATGACAAAAAGGAAAAAAATGCGGTTAAAATCAAGAAGTGTAATTCCCTTAAAAATAAGTACTCTCTCATCAAAACAAAACAGCAACTAAGTTTAAGTCCAATAAAGCCAATGTTGAGGTCAAGAAAGCATCCCACAAAGGACAACCATAAAGCCTTCTTAAGCTATGTCAGAAACTTCAAAGGCAGCACACAGCAATGTGCTGTACTGTTTTTTAATGGTGTCACATGCACTGAGCTGGGTGATACAGTGAATCTGTTTGCTGACATATTTTTATTATTTGTGGAACATGAGGAAAGGAGAAGTAGCCACGAGAGCACAGAGTTCTGAGATCCTGTGAGCTGAAGTCAAGGCCAACAGTAGCACTGTTTTCCAAGTGCAGAATTTAGCTGAAGCAGCTGGTTCAAAAGGAGGTTAAGGCAGGTTTTCCAAAACAAAATTAAGTTCCCAAGGAGAAGCAACAGGTTTCTGTGGGGTTTTATGGTGTAAAACTCCATTTAGGACAAGTTTAACCTCTATCCTGGACACAAGCTGGGGGACTCCAAGGGTAGGCAAGTTTTAATGGCCGATATGTAAGCTTTAATGGAGGAATAGGTCAACCCTGAATGTAATAGAAGGGGTTGGAGTTTGCATTTAAAGCACCAGCTGGAAAATCTCTTCCACTTGGCTGTGTAAGACTTTCCTATGTTAGGTTTCCTGACTTCTTGTAAAATCCAAACCACCTCCTTCTGAAAAGTTTTGTCTAGTAGGGTTTCAAATGCTATCATGCAGAGGGTCAGACAGAGTCTAGATTGGGATGAAGAAGCTGTCCTTTCTGTTGTGTGATGAGATCTGGTTTTGAAGGGATTCTCCAAAAGTTTCCCTTTGATAGTCGAAGTAGGAGCAGGAACCAGTGTTGTCTTGGCTAGAAAGATGCCAGATGTAGGACTTTTGGATATTCCTTCTAGATCTTCAGGAGGAGCCTTGGCAGCAGGCATAAAGATGGATATGCATAAATGAATTTCCACATCCAAGCTCAAGATGTCGGATTCCTCATGGAGGACAGAGGAAGCAGGTGGTTCTCAGCGGAGGCAAAAAGGTCTATCTGAGAGGTTCTCCATCTGAGAATGATAGCTATGAATGACAGCTGTGTTCAGTGACCATTCGCGAGGATCCTCCAAGTCTATGCTTACAAAGTCTCTCAACACATTCTGTTGTGAGGGAACGTATGTAGCTGAGACACATAGCTTCATCTGACAGGCTAGGTGCCAGATCTCATGTGCTAGCCTGCACAGAGATTATGATCTTGTGCCTCCCTGTTTATGTACTACACCTGAGTTGTGTTGTCTATGTATATCAGATGACTGCTTGGTTTCCACAGGTGTGAGAAGATCTGTACGACTTGAAGAACTGCTCGCATTTCCTTTATGTTGATGTGCTTTTTGAGTACATGGACAGGCTACTCTTATGTGGTGTCCTGTCCAAGCTCACCCCCCACACCCTGCATCTATTAACAAGACTCGATTGTGTGGAGCTGGAATGAATGGGAAACCTGGTTTGAGTGTAACCTGGTTGGTCCACCAAAGGAGTTCCTTGTTGGTGCATGGAAGAAGAATGTTAGTACGGAGAGGGTGCTTTCTGTGACCACACCAATTTCAGATACCACTGCATTTTCCTCATGTGTAATCTGGTGATGGACAACTTAGGAATGGTGACAGCCGTGAGTCCCAATGCCCTAAGTTTGTCTGACCGAGCAATGTATTCTCACTGGAGAGCAGTAGGAACTTGTGGCTAGTGTGATGACCTTCTGCTGTGGAATGAAAGCATGCATGGTAGACGTGTCCAGATGACATCCCAGGAAGATCAGCTGTTGGGAAGGGGTGAGCTGTGATTTTTTTGTAGTCGATGGTGAACCCCCAAGAGAGTCAAAAGCCGTACTGTGAAATGAAGGTGCGTTAGAAGAGTGTCCCCAGATAAAGCCTGGAGTAGAAGGTCATCCAGGTATGGGAAAGCCTGAATGCGCGGAGTGTGGCAGAAAGCCACTACTGTAGTTAGACACTTAGTGAACACTTTTGGAGCTGTACAAAGAACAAAGGACAAAGCAGTAAACTGAAAATCTGATGACCCAGTATAAAACCTGAGAAATCTTCTGCAAAAAGGATGAATGGGAATATGAAGATAAGCATCTTTTAGGTCTAAGGATACCAAGAAGACAAAGTAGAAAAGGTAGAAGAGTTTGAAGGGACAGTATTTTGAAGGAGGTCACTCTCAGCAAGGTGTTTAACCTGGAAAGTTCCAGGATGGGGCTCCTACGGCCCTCTTTTCTGGGGACCAGGAAGAGCATTGAATAAAATCCCTTTCCTGAATAGGATGGGGAAACTACTTCTATGGTTTCCTAAGACATTAAGTCCTGTACAATGGGCTCTATGAGATATATCTGGTCTGGAAGAGGGGAAGGAATTCCCCCTGAAGTTGGATTGTTTTCCCAAGACATGGAGTAACCCCTCCTTGATAATGTTTAGGACCCATTTGTCTGAGATTGTTTCCCAGACAGGAAAGGAAAGAGCAAGTCTTTTTTGAGAGTAGGATGAAGGTAGGTAGCCACAGGGGACTGCTACCGAGGAGGACTCCTACAAGTGGTAAACCTCTAGTTTTTTTTTCTGGAAACTTTTTCTTGGGAGCCTTTCTTTGCCTATGGGGAGTCCCAGGATCTCTCTTAGTGAAACAGATGGATTTCGCTGGATAGTTTCTGTGGTACCTGGAAACAGTGGACTGCAGGATTTGATGGCAATTTTTCCTGTAAAACCTTGAAGAAAATGGCAGCCTGTGAGACACACAGGGGGCTGCTAGACTTAATATATTCAAGGATAGGTTTGCCCCATAGCCAAGCATACCACTAATCACTGAACCAGTGGCAGCTGCCTAAGAAGAGGCATCCACTACCAGTGAATTTAGTTTGCCTGGCAGGAATTCAGCTTGCAGGTGCACTTGGTTGCTCAAGACTGTGTTCCACAGAGTCATTACTAATCTGCAGAGTGGGTAGGAATGGGTTCCCCCCCCTGCTTCTTTATGTACCACATAACTGTGGTGTTGTCCGTCTTTACAAATAGTTGTCCTGGAAGAATAAGGCCTTTGAAGGTTGTCTGAGCATTCTGTATAGCTAACATTTCTTTTTGATTGATATGCAGGTGCATTTGCTTTGGGCTCCATTTGCCTTGAATGCATTGTCCTGCCATATGAGCCCCCATGCATAGTCTGATGCATCTGTTAGAGTTTGGAAGGCAGGGGTTTGAGTGATAAGGAGTCCCTTGTTGTGGTAGCAGGCCTCTGCCCACCAAAGGAACTCTGTCCTTAGGCAAGGAATGATAGGAATCAATGTTTCCAGGTCCTGAGAATGTTGACACCAGAGACATTTAAGTACCAGTAAAGTTTCCTCATATGCAGTCTTGCATATGAAATTAGCAGAATGCAAGAGGCCATGAACCCTAGGGCTTGCAGTATTTTTCTTGCAGATAGCTGGATTTTGGCGGCCAGAAGATTGAAGTAGTTTGTCAAATAAATTTGTTTTTCTGGAGTGAGGAATGCCATCTGGGAAGTTGTGTTCAAGCTTGCTCCCAGGAATACAATCTGTTGGCTGGGTACCTGATGTAATTTCTTTTCGTTTATGGTGTACCCCCCCCCTTCCCCCAGTGAAGTTAGAAGTCTGTTTATAAATGTCAGGTGCTGTAGTAGCAATTCCTGACTGTCCGCCTGAATCAGGCAATCGTCCAAGTATGGGTAAATTTGAATTCTTCTCTGCCTGCAATATGCAATGGCTGGAGCTAGGCATTTTGTGAATACCCTGGGTGCAGTAGATAAGCCAAAGGGAAGTGCAGATAACTGATAGTGGCTACAGCCTGCTCTGAAATGTAGATATTTCCTGCACTATTCCCTTATGGGGATGTGCAGATAAGCTTCTTTTAAGTCTAGGGTGGCTAGCCAGGAGTCCTTGGTTAGCATAGGAAGCAGCTGTTGGAAAGTAAGCATTTTGAATTTTGGAACCACCAGAAAGGTGTTGAGAATAGACAGATCCAGGACAGGGGGCCAAGAGTTTTCTTTTCTGGGTACCAGAAACAGTCTGAAATAAAAACCATGTCCCCTTTGCTTTGCTGGGACAGGTTGAATAGCCTTGAGACTGAGAAGAGAAAGTACTTGCTTTTAGGCCTCTGGCCATCCGTTTGGGGTTTGCAGTGAGTGGAAGTGGAATCTGTATCGTTGGAAACCAATGTTTTAAGACCCATCTGTCCTGGGTAATGTACTCCCAGTTTTTTGCATGCAGGGCAAGTTTTCCTCCTAAAGGTGCAAGTACTTGAGCAAGGCTTGGAAGAGTTAAGGATAAGTCATTGTGAGATTTTACCATAGGATGGCAGCTTACTACTCCCTGTTTTAGAGGTGAGAACACTCCATTGCTTAGATCTGTGCATACCCTGAGACTGTAGTCTTGGTGGTCTGCTGCCCCTGGGTTTGGACGGAGAAGGTCTGGGAGGGACTGGAAAAAAACAGTTTTTAGAAGGCCAATGCTTACTGAATCTAGGTGGCTGTACCTGTAGGAAATATTTAACAGTTTGCATAGATTTAGCTTTTTCCTCCATCCTTTTGAGGACGACTTCTGCTTTACTGTCAAAAAGACATTCTTGGTTTAATGGTGCATCTAGTAATTTTGCTTTGACATGGTCTGGCAAAGTTTGTTCCTTATACCAAGCATGACAAACCCAGTGACGGCAGCCCTGCAAGATGCTTCTAACACATCAAAACCACATTACAAAGTATGTTTTCCAACTTGGTTAGCAGAATGCATTAACTCTTGTAAATATTTATATGTTCTGCACAATCAGGAATCAACATCATTTTCTGTTAATTAGTTCCATAACATGTTGTTGATACTTGAACATATGAAACTGGCAATTTAATGCCCTGATGGCAAGAGTAGCAGAGGTGTATACCTTCTTACCCCATCTGTCTAAAGCCACAGAGTCCCTGTCTGAAGTGGTAGGGTTTTTGGCTGTTGTAGCCTTAATGCCTTTAGGTCCCTGGGAAATGGTCTCTGGATCCAAAGTAGGATTTTTAAAGAGAAGTTTGTGCGAGTCAGGTACTCTGTAGTACCTGTCAGGTTTCCTGGGAGCAAAGTATCAGGAGTAAGGCTGGATTCAAGAAGACATCATCTACAATTTCCAGAACAGGAGATATAGCTAGAGGCCTGTGCTGAGGCAAGTTTAAAAATTCCCTGAGTCACTTTTTGGACTGAGTAGTCCTGGCACTCCCAGCGGAAATGTTCTCTAAGGGTATGCAGGGTTTCAAAGGAAAAATCTTCTGGTGGGGAAGCAGAGGGAATGGAATCCTCTGCATCAGAATCCTCATAGGTAGATAAGGGTATGTCCTGGTAATCAGAAGGATCAGAGTCAACAGAATCATGATCTGAAGAATCAGAAGGAAAATCAGTTCTTGGTCTTTTTGCGGGGGAAGGCCGGCTTCCCCTAATTAAAGTAATAAGATCTTCAGCCATTCTAAGCATTCGTTTCTGAGGCATGTTAACCTGGGAGTGCACTTTGGTCATCGGTTTCCTAGGTGTAGTGCAAACTCTGGGCCTGAGAAATTTGGAATTTTTGGTTTGAAATGAAGTAGTCGGTTTAATATGAAAATCGGAAGGCTTGACTACACCCTCAGAAGCCGGTGCCTGCACAGCGGCTCCGGACCCATCCAAGTTAGAGACATCCGCAGGTTCCATAGTCGAAGAAGCCTCTCGTGGCATACTGGACTTCAAATGGGTCTCAGTAGAGGCCTGTAAATCTGTAGAAGAGGGTATCGGGCTGCAAAGGCGCCTCACTAAGTACTGGCCTATGCGGTCTGTCTCTGTCTTTATCCTTACATTTTTTCAGCAGATTGGTAGTCGGATGGCTTATCAAAGCCAATACGGAGAACAAGAGCGAAAGAATTTAGAGACAACTATAGTCAGAAGACAAATAGTTTGGGCGTTAAACAAGGCAAAAAACCGACAGCGAGGAATATCATGGTCTGGGCCCAAACAGATGACGTGGTAAGAATGAAAATCTCTGAGGTATTTGCTTTCCACAGGGAAGACAATTGTTAACTTTTTCTGACACTGGTTAGAGCAAGAAAAAAGGATCCCCAACGGGGTACTTATCTTTTAGAAGACTTCACGTCTGAAACTCGAAAAATGAAAATTTCAGGTGGCGGCCGACCAGCACTTGCAAACTGCTTCTGCTTCGGACACTGCACGGCAAGAAAAGCTGATGCAATGGCGTTGGCTGCACGTTTTATAACCTTGACGACCTGACGTCATGGAAGAAGCGACAGCATCCGAAGCTGAAATCCCAAGACTCTGGTATTCAGGGCGACTGGTGAGGGCTACCTACAGACAGATAAACCCAAATGTGATGACTGCAACAGTGAAACACGAAGAATAACCTTGGCACATTTCTATCAGGGTTCCAGGGATCTCTTCCTGCAAAAGGATGTGAGAAATTCCTTGAGGGCCCTCCAATACAATGATTCACAGTTCATCACAGGACTTTGTTGTCTGCAAGGTCTCAGGAGCCATACTGGCCTCTTGTGGGGTCGCAGTAGAGGATTTGTGAGAAGTCAACTGGCATACCACAGGCTCGACCACATCAGCTGGTATGTCTGATCTCAAGATACTGCTGCAGAATCCTCTCTTGGTCTTTTAAGCTTTACCTTAAGTGGGAAGCCTATGTCCGGGCCTTCCAACATAGTGGATTGGGTCAAGAGTTTCAGATGCTGGGTCTCAAAAAAGGTATTAAGGGTGGACAGCCTCGACGTTGGGTTTTTGGAATGAATGACTGTCAGATGGAACTGGATTTATAGTCCAGTTAAGGGCCAAAACAGGCACTTAGTGTGAAAGTCTTTGCACAGAATTTGTCAACCACACTCTCAATTAACCCTCCTGGCTGACAACTAGCAAAATACATGAAATTAGAAGGTTCCGCAACAGGGCACTTACCTGAACTGACAAGTGAAGCTACGGTACCCTAGCATCCAAAAGATTACAATCCGTCAGGTGAAACGACCCGAGTTTGAAATAGTGGCAAGACAGTGTGAGGATCTTGTACTATGTACAAATGTAAAGCTTTGGTACCACAGCCAGATGTCAGTGAGCTACAACTCATTTGTTAAGAATACTGCAACGATGACACAGTCAGGACACCTGTAACAGTAATTCCTCTTCATAACGGCAGACCATCAACTGATTCCGGAAACTACAGACCTATTAGTCTGACTAGTCTTATATACAATGCCAAGGAAAGAATTCTCTTGGAAATTATGTACAAATAAATAAGAAGCCTTCAAACACTGGATCCATCCTAGTCTGGTGTTAACAAAGGAAGGTCATGCCTAACAAACCTATTGGACTTCTTTGAATAAGTCACCAAGGCAATGGATGAGGTAAAGCAGTGTAAACTGCCTATCATAACCCAGCTAAGGTATTTGATACAGCGTCCATTCAGGCATTTGTAAACTTAAGGAATCAGGCATAAACCCCTATATAATATGCTGGAGAGCCAAATGGCTCACACATAGTACCAAAGACGTTAGGATTGGTGAGACCACCTCTTGAAAAAGGCCAGTAACCAAAGAAATCCCCAAAACCTCTGTGCTGGAGATGCTCCTCTTTGGCATTTACTTTTCATAAGTCAAGGCCAATGTCAAAGGCCCCTGGCTGACCAAGTTTGCAGATGATTGCTAACTGGGAGCAGTCACAGAATCTCCCCAAGACACTAACATCTTACAAGAGTGTCTAACACAAACAACTAGTGCCAAAGTCAAGGCTTAAAACTCAATGCCAAGAAATTCATTACAGTACCTTTTGGGAAGTTGGCCACCCCAGAAAATTACATCAACAATACAACACCCCAAACAGTTGACGCACTAGTCAGGGATCTGAGAACAAGTGGAGAGAGCAACCTAGCCTCCGACCAACACGTGTCCAAGGTAGTAAGGAAATCTTCCTATGCTGATCAATGTATAAGCATATGCTTATCTAGATCACTGTGGACTATGATGTTTGCAGATGACATTGTGATCTGTAGTGAGAGAAGGGAACAGGTGGAGGAGAGGTGGCGATATGCTCTAGAGAGAAGTGGAATGAAGGTCAGCAGGACTAAGACAGAATATATGTGTGTGAATGAGAGGGAGGATAGAGGAATGGTAAGGATGCAGGGAGTAGATGTGGCGAAGGTGGATGAGTTTAAATACTTGGGATCAACAGTTCAGAGTAATGGTGAGTGTGGAAGAGAGATGAAGAGAGTACAGGCAGGATGGAGTGGGTGGAGAAGAGTGTCAGGAGAGATTTGTGACAGAAGAGTACCAGTAAGAGTGAAAGGGAAGGTCTACAAGAGGGTAGTGAGACCAGCTATGTTACATGGGTTGGAGACCGTGGCATTAATAAAAAAACGCAGGAGTCAGAGCTGGACGTGGCAGAGTTAAAGATGTTAAGATTTGCACTGGGTGTGACGAGGGTGGACAGGATTAGGAATAAGTATATTAGAGGGTCAGCCCAGGTTGGAAGGTTTGGAGACAAAGCCAGAGGGGCAAGATTACGTTGGTTTGGACATGTGCTGAGGAGGGATGCAGAGTATATTGGGAAAAAGATGCTAAGAATGAAGCTGCCAGGTAACAGGAAAAGAGGAAGGCCTAAGATTAGGTTTATGGATGTGGTGAGAGGACATGCAGGTGGTTGGTGTGACAGAGCAAGATGCAGAGGACAGGAAGAAATGGAAACAGCTGATAGGCTGTGACGACCCCTAACGGGAGCGGCCAAAAAAGATGATAATCTAGATCCAGGGAAGTCACTGTACCACAAAATACTTGGTCCTCATCAGGCCAATCATTGATAATAATGCCCCCTTCAGTATATATCAGTCCAGACACATGCAAGTGGAGCATCCACAAAGGTTACTTACAAAAAGAATTGAAAAGTTACGCACATATCATAACTAGGCATCTGTGTTGTCTTTCATTCTTCCTCAACCCAAGGGGCTCAAATATGATCCTGGGATTCGACTTGGCTACATACTGCAAACTTAGGATTCAAATCTTGAGCTTCTCCCCCATAATGCCTTACTCCATCCCCATTGACTCAGATAGAGTTTTTTGCCATAAGGTTCATATAGTCAGATGAAGACATGAACAGCTGATAGAAAAAAAAGGGCTCAAATCTGGAAATATATGTTCCAAAACATAGTATAATGACTAACAAAGGTATGAGGAGTGGACAATGAGCCTGCTGCACAAATATCATCAACAGATGTTCTTGACCAAAAGCAGATGAAGCAGCCATGGATCTGGTTGAATGAGCCTTGGGTGGTTGGGTAAGGCAATGGCCTTGTTGAAAATAGATTCAAGAAATACAGCCTGTAATTCATTTGGTTAAGGTGACTTTAGAAATTGGGAACCCCAGCCTTTTTGGTGAAAAAAAATAGTTTATCTGATTTGTTTTGCCCTGTGAAGATAAAAACATAATTTTCTTTGTACATCAAGGATATGAAACATGTATTCTCCTTTATTTGAAAAATTTGGGGAAACTGTAAATAAATGGATTGATTAATGTTATTTTTCGAGACTACTTTAGGTAAAAAAGGAAAGGTTTTGTCCGTTAGGTAATCCTATCTTTATGGTAAATACAGTAAGTGGTCTTTGAGGAAAGGGCCTGAAGTTCAGATATACTCTTTGCAGGGGCAATGGCTCCTAAGACCACTGTTTTCCAAGAAAGGAATTTTAGATAGGTTTTAGCTGAAGAGTTGCACCTTAAATCACAATGGTCAGATCTCAGGAAGGACAAGGGTCGTTTATAAGTGGTCTGAGAAGAAAAACACCTTTTAGAAATGCTTTACATAATTTGGAATAAGCCAAGGAATAATCTTGGTCTCTTGTGCGAGAATTAGTGATAGCTGCTAACTGTTGTTTAATGGTAGAAAAAACTAGCTGCTCCTTTATAAAGGACTGCCTAAAATTTAAGTACTGCAGAAATTGGAGCAGAAAAGAGATCAAGTTCATTTTTTCAAGGCCCAAAGGGAAAATCTTTTCCACTTCCTCTTATAAACTATCTTCACAAAAAAATCTCTATTAAGAAAAAGTGATGGTATGTACAAAGAAGAAAACCTGGGCTATACAAACATTACTGGATGTAAAGACACTATGTGGTGAAACCAAAAGAAATATAATAATCCACCAGGTAAATGCTCCCTTGCTCTCAAAAAGAATAAAATGTAGAAAGTGTAAAAGCAACAAAGGAACGACCAAGGCAAAAACAGTCACCGAGATAAACAATGTCACTGAATCCTTTACCATAAAACGATTTATTGAAGCAGAATGAAACATAGAAAGTGGTAAGCGCTTTCGCATAGAGCTTCCTCAGACCAACAATATACACAAGAGTAAAAACATCTTATATAAAAGAATTTGAACATCAGGTCCTCCCAATCGTGGATGAGTACCAATTAATCACCAATCAGCCCTTAAAAACATACTACCATAATGAACAAACACACAATACAAGGCAGTACGATCAGAGACCATAGGGAACATATAAACATCTATACATAAATATAAAAAACAAACATTTAAAACCTAACACCACAATATATACACAGTAAAATCAAATACTATTTACTAACCCTACGCTTTTTTAACAACGGCTTCAAAGAAGCCCGTTCATTCAGGCCACTGCCCCTATCGGCTCTCAAAATAATCATCCAATTAAAAAAGTATAAGGAGACCAACTGGATGATTATTTTAAGAGCAGATAGGGGCAGTGCCCTGAATGAATGGGCTTCTTTGATTAATGTAGTCGATCTCATATATGTACTTCTGTAGATATGTACTGTAATTGAACTTTGGAGCTCATCTCCCCGGGCCTCTACTGAAAATGGACATATATCCAGCTAGACTAGCCCGGTCAACAAATGTAAAATAAAATAAAATAAAAATAAAATAAAATGTATAGATGTTTATATGTTCCCTATGGTCTCTGATCCTTCTGCCTTGTATTGTGTGTTTGTTCATTATGGTAGTATGTTTTAAGGGCTGATTGGTGATTTATTGGTACTCATCCATGATTAGAGAACCTGATGTTCAAATTCTTTTATATAAGATGTTTTTACTCTTGTGTTTATTGTTGGTCTGAGGAAGCTCTATGCGAAAGCGCTTACCACTTTTTATGGTTCATTCTGCTTCAATAAATCGTTTTATGGTAAAGGATTCAGTGACCTTGTTTATCTCAGTGACTGTTTTTGCCTTGGTCGCTCCTTTGTTGCTTTTACACTTTCCACACTATGTGGTGAGCTTGAGGGCCTGGATACTGTGATGTTGGATTCCTGACGGGTGTGAGAGGAGATATGGAGACTGTTCAGTATATCCATGGAGGATAACAAGAGACCATAAAAATGGGATCCATACCTGTTGAGGCCAGAAGGGGGACAATGAGGATGACTGAGCTCCTCAGCCAGCTTGTTTTCTACAGAAAATTGAGAATCAAAGGAAGACGGGAAAGGCATAAAGAGGTCACAGCAAGGTTGGCTCCAGCGATGGAAAATCCTTTCTGCCGCAGACTGATTGAGAGACCACTCGTCTAAGGAGAAAAAAAAGACGTTAGGATTGGTGAGACCACCTCCTGAAAAAGGCCAGAGGAGAAAGATCAATCTAACAGTCTTGTAGCCTCTCTGCATAGGGGATAAGATAGAGTTCCTCCCTGTTTGTTGATGTACTAGACCACAGACATGTACTTGGTCTGAACTGCAACAGTCTCTAATGGAACAGCATCTTGAAATGCCTGGAACGCAAGTAGGACTGCTCTCATTTCTAGTACATTGATATGCAGATTGGTCTCTTTGGGGGGACACATGCCTTGGATTGCCCTTCCTAGGAAACGCCCCAACCCAACTCCAGTTGGGAGGTGTCCGTGGTCACTATGGCCATTGGGGATGGTACAACAAAAGGTTGGCCTAGATGAATGTCATCTGATTAGATCTACCAGTGGATGTGTCATTTGCAGATTGGAGTAAGTTTGACTGGAAAGGATAGGAGTTGATGAAGAATGTACCATTGAACAGATAAGAGTCCAATGAAGGACACATATAAAGAATTGTGCCAGGAAAGAAATACAGTGGCTGCTGCCATGCATCGTAGAGCTTGTAGGACTGATCTGGTTGGGGAGGTGGATGGCAGACAAGCAGACGAACCTGATTTCTGAGGGTTGATATTCAATGAAGTGGTAGTGATGAGATCTGTGTTGTATTCAGGTATGTACCAATGAACTCCAAGCTCTAAGCTGGTGTCAAATTTGATTTAGCATAATTTATTGTCATCACCAGTTACTGACAAATCTATAGCAAACAGTCCCTGGACTTTTGAAGATGATGCTTGAAGGGGACGTTACGGAGCTACTCATCCAGATATGGAAATACTCTGGACTCCCTACAGCCCCCCAGGGTGTTTACCAAATGCATGGCAGTGGTGGCTGTTCATCTGAGACTCGAAGGATTCAAAGGGCAGGGTTCTGAATTGCTAGTGACTGGCTCCCAGCCAAAAGCTTAAATGCCTTCAGGAACACCTAACTATTTTTAAGAAATAGTACACATCCTAAAGATCTAGAGAGCACATCCAGATGTCCTTGCAAAGAAATAGCAGAAAGGACTGTGCCATGACCATTTGGAACTTTTGACTTCTTTACACAATGATTGAATGTGCTTAGATCCAATATTGGTCTCAGGTTTCCTGTGTTTTTTGAACACTAAAAAGAAGCATGAGTAAGTTCTGAATCCTATCAGATCTGGTGGAATCTCATGCATGACTCTTGTCTATCAGCTTTTGAATTACTTGTGCAGTCACTTTCCTCTAACTGGATGGAATGTTAGAAAGTTTCTTCCTTTTGTGAAAAGGAAGTTGGAGAAATGGAATGGAATAACCTCTGATTTTTAGCACCCAGGAATCTCTTGTTATATTTGTCCAAGTGTCTGTGTACAGGGAAAATTATCCCCAGACTGCCTCTAAAGGTGGACATTCAGGCAGTATTCAGGAGCACTGGAAGGGTCTGTCCAAAAAGGAATCCTGGAAACCTTCATTCTGCTGGCCTCCTCTGCCTCTGGGTGATGTCTCCCATTAGAACCTCCTATTCTGCCACTGGAGGAATTGTCTCCACATGGATCTTGGAAGGGACCCTGAGATTTACAGAACCATACATTCTTACCACCTCTCTGATTCCTGGAAAAGATTAATTGAGGTGTAGGAAAGGTGATCTCAATGGCAGACAGCATCTTTCCATCTTGTTCACTGCATCTCTTTTCCTGATGGCCCAAATAAGGATGTGCCATTAAAGGGGGTGTTGATGAAGGAGATCTTGAAGAGCTCTGCAAAGTCGTACAGCCACATATAGACATACCTTCTTATGGCAATGCCTGAAGCAGCCACTCATGAGGTGCTTCAGCTGTGTGAGAAATTAAGCTCATTGAAGCTTTAAAGACAGACAACAGAGTGGCCAGCTGAGAGGACATTCTTTTGAAATCCCCTGCAGACATGGTCTCCGTGAGAGTATTTGAAAGTTACTTAGTCAAACCTCTCTGAAGTCTTGTGAAGTGCATCAGGTAATTAAGGGACCTTACAACTAAAGTCGCCGAGGCAAAGACTCGCTTTCTGAGTCTGTCCAGTGCTTTAGACTCCCTGTATGGTGGATGGACATAAGAGCTCTGTTCTGCTAGCTCTTTCTTAGTGGTCGCCGCCACAACCACAGAATCTACCAGATTCCTTTGCTCCAGTGGGGTCTGTCTTTGGGAGGGGCTAGAAAATTTTCAGGTCTCCAAGACAGGTTTGATGGTATCCAGCTTCTTCTAAGCCCGACAGGAAAATCAATCAATAAGTTCATCTGCCGGGGGGTAACCCAAGATGCAGATGGCCAAGACCAAAAGCTTCCAAAAATACTGACTCTTCTGGAGAGGGGTTTTCGGAAGACCAACCACCTT
>NC_056750.1:389273350-389330850 GCF_019279795.1 Protopterus annectens
ATACTACTCAGTAAGAGCCCCCAGTCATATATAACAGGCTGCTTATCAGATAGCCTCAGTGATCCACTCCCCAACATTCCTACTCAAAAAATACCTATACCAAGCTAAACCTGTCATCTACTGTCAAATACGTAAAAAACTTAACTTTAACCCACTCACATTCATCTCATCCCTCAAAGAATGTAACTGGCATCCCTTAAAGTACCTCAGTCTTGATGACGCAGTTGAATTTTTTAATGCTACCTTCCTGAGAATCCTTAATCACCATGCCCCCATAAGACTTTCGAGATCAAAAGCACAACCCTCCCCATGGCTACAGAAAAAGTACAGTTTTGTACCTACCATAAATGTAGATGTTCGAGTGTTCACCCTGCTGCAGTCATCACACTTGGGTTATCCTGTCGTCAGTCGGTCCCGCAGTCGGCCTGAGTTCCAAAGTCTTGGTCCGGCGTCGGTTGCTGTCGCTTCTTCCTGACGTCAGTGCGCCAGGGGTATATACGAGGCATCCAACACCATTTTCTTGCCCCAGATGTCAGGTGCCCCCCCAGTAGGAGGTCACTATATAGTACCAATAATAAAAGTGAAGCACAAACAAAACATACCTCCAGCTATAAGCAAATACACCACAAAGGTTGTATCAGATTTAAAGGCATAGAAAAGGTTTCAGTTAGATCAGAGGGGATGGAGGGAGGGTAACCTGGACTGCAGCAGGGTGAACACTCTAACATCTACATTTATGGTAGGTACAAAACTGTACTATGTTCATCGTGTTACCCTGCTGCAGTCATCACACTTGGGTTGAATCCCAAAGCTAAGGATGGGAGGTGGAGTCAAACAGGGTTAGAAGAGGCTAGAAGGCCCTGCAAAACTGCAGTGGCTAAGCCAGCTCTAGTCTTAGAGTAAAGTGGTAAGTGATTTTGTTTTGTGAAGGTGTGTATTGAACTCCAAGTTGCAGCTTCCAGAATATCCTTGGTTGGAAGACCCCCTGAGGAAGGCTGCAGATGGTAGCTACTGCCCTGGTGGAGTGGGGCCTTATGCTAGCAGGAACTGGTTTTCCATGATGGGTGTAGCAAAAATGTATGCAATGTCCTATCCATTTTGAAATGGTCTGTTTTGAGATGGCCTTTCCTTGTGATGATGTAGCATAGGATACAAAGAGCTGGTCAGATTTTCTGAAAGCCTTAGTTTTATCCAAGTAGTAAGGTAATTGCCTGTGAATGTCCAAGGAGTGCAGGTGTCCTTCTCCTTTGTTCTGTGGATTTGGGAAAAAGGTGGGTAAATGGATGGTTTGATTTAGAGCCACACTGGATACCACCTTTGGCATAAAGGAGGGGTTAGTTCATAGAGAAACTCTGTCTTGATGAAAAATGAGGAAAGGCTCTACTGCCATTAGTGCCTGTAGCTCTGAGACTCTTCTGGCTGAAGTAATTGCTAGCAGCAGGGCAGTTTTCCATGATATACACTTTAAATCTGCTGAGAAAGCTGACTCAAAAGGTGGTAGCGTAAGCTTTTCCAGAACAAAGTTGAGGTCCCAAGTTGGTGTTGGTGCTCTCCTGGGAGGCCTTATGTTTTTGGCCCCTCTGAGGTACTGCCTTAAAAGTGGATGTGAAAATAAGGGAGGATCCGTGTTGTAGTGAGCTGAAATAGCTGAGGTGTGGATTTTAATAGATGAAAAGGAAAGTCCTTTGTGTAACATCTCAGTTAAATATTGTAGAATCTGAGGTATGTCCGGCTCAACAGGATTTTGGCCTTTAGCTTGGATCCAGGCGTAAAATCTTTTCCAATTGTCTGAGTAGGCTTTCCTGGTGCTGGGCCTCCTGGCCTCCAGAATGACATCCATAAAAGCTTGTGAAAGAGGAGCTTGCTGTTTGTTTAGGTGATTTGCCATGCAGCCAGATTTAAGGTCTTGAGCTGGTTGTGTAGAATCTGACAGTCTTGCTGTGTGAGCAGATGAGGAATTTGTGGTAAAATCCATGGTGGGCCATGTTCCTTAGTAGTAGATACCAGTGCTGGCGTGGCCAGTCTGGAGCAATGAGTATCATTCGTGGTCTCTCCTTTCTGACTTTCAGCAGCACCTTTGTTAGAAGGGGCAATGGAGGGAAGGCATATACTGTCAACATTTTGATTGATGTGCAGATTTCTTTGATCTGTAGTCCATTTGCCTTGAACGCACTGTCCTGCCATGTGTGCCCCCCAGGCATAGTCCGATGCATCTGTTGTCATAGTTTGCCTGGCTGGGGGTAAGGTGAAAGGCTGACCCTTGTGGAGGTGACATGCCTGTGACCACCACAGAAACTCCTGTTGAAGGGAGGGAATGAGAGGTATCATTGTTTCCAAGCTGTGGCTGCGTTGAGTCCATACGCTTTTCAGGAACCATTGTAATTTCCTCATATGCAGTTTTGCAAATGGTATTAGTAGTATGCAAGATGCCATGAATCCCAAGGCCTGCAGAATTTTTCTTGCAGGGAGTTGGGTCTTTGTTGACATTATTTTGAAGTATTGAGTTAGTTGTAGTTGCTTGTCTGGCGTGAGATAAGCCATCTGGGCCATTGTATTCAAGCTGGCACCCAGGAATGTCATGTTCTGTGAGGGCACTAGTTTTGATTTATTTTCGTTTACTGTGTACCCTAGGCAACTTAAAAGGTGTTTGACAAACGCCAGATGTTTTAAGAGAATGTCCTTGCTTTCTGCTTGTATGAGGCAGTCGTCCAGGTATGGGTATATTTGAATTTCTCTTTGTCTGCAGTATGCAATTACTGGTGCCAGGCATTTTGTGAAGACCCTGGGTGCAGTAGATAAGCCAAAGGGCAGTGCAGAGAATTGGTAATGGGTTGAACCTGCAATGAAACGGAGGTACCTTCTGCAATTTTGTCTGATAGGGACAGGCAGGTATGCCTCCTTGAGGTCCAACGTTACTAGCTAAGCATTCCTGCCCAACAGGGGACGAAGCTGCTGTAGTGTTAGCATCTTGAATTTGGGTACTTGCAAGTAGGTGTTAGGATTGAAAGGTCCAGAATGGGTCTCCATGCATTGCCCTTTCTGGGGACTAGGAAGAGCCTTGAGTAAAATCCTTGGCCTTGCTCCTGTGTAGGTACCAGTTGAATGGCTCTCATGTCCATGAGAGCTGCAATTTGTTTTTGTGCCTCTGCCCATTGATTTTGTGGCAGGTTTGGCATTCCTTTTATGCTTGGCAAGGTGTGGAAATGGAATCTGTATCCCTGTGAGATAATGTCTAAGACCCATTTGTCCTTTGTGATGTGCCAGTTGTCTGCAAAAAGCGCTAATTTTCCTCCCAAGGGAGCTGTCAAGCGAGCTTTGCTTGGCAGATTGAGGGTTACGTCATTGTGTTTGTCTTCTAGTAGTTTGGAGCCTGTCTTCTCCTCCCTTCTGTGTTGCAGTGCCCCATTGGCGAGGTTTGTAAAGGATTTGTGCTTGACCTCTGCCCCTTGGGCGTCTGTATTTACCCCTCTGTGGTCTGTCAGAAGCTGGAAAGGACCAATTTTTTGTTGGCCAATTTCTGCTGAAGCGAGGGGGTTGTACCTGTAAAAAATCTTTGACCATCTGCATAGACTTTGCCTTATCCTCCATTTTCTTTAAAACCTCTTCTGCTTTAACCCCAAATAAGACATCCTGCTGTAAAGGTGCATCTAGTAACTTTGCTTTAACATGATCAGGCAGAGTTTGTTCCTTTAACCAAGCATGCCTACGTATGACAGACCCAGTAACAGCTGCTCTACAGGAAGCTTCCAAGGAATCAAATCCACATTGTAAAGTATGTTTGCCCACCTGTTCAGCTGCATGCAACAGATCCTGCATTTCCTTGAATTCAGACTGTTGAGAGTGTGTGCTCATCTTTTGTTTTAATTGAGACATTAGGAATTGCTGATATTTCAGCATATGAAATTGACAATTTAGTGCTCTCATAGCTAGAGTAGCTGAGGTGTAAACCTTCTTCCCTCACCTATCTAGTGCTCTGGAGTCCCTTTCAGAGGGAACAGGATTTTTAGCCATAGAAGCCTTAGTCCCTTTGAGACCCTGGGAGATCGTCTCTGGGTCAGCAACAGGGCTTTTGCAAAGGAATTTGTGTGAGTCAGGCACTCTATAATATCTCTCTGGTTTGGCTGGAGCAGGAGGCAGAGAATCTGGATTTAGACTAGATTCTAAGTAAACGTCATCCACAATGTCTAAAACTGGAGGGATAGCAAGTGGTCTGTGCTGGGGAAGTAAAAGAAACTCTCGGGGCCTTTTCTTCGAGTCGGAGTAGTCCTGACCTTCCCAGTGGAAGTGTTCCCTCATGGTATGTAAGCTTTCCCCAAAGGAATAGTCTTCAGGGGAGATGCTGAGGGAATGGAATCTTCAGCATCAGAATCTTCATAAGGGGGAAAGGAGTAATCCTGTTCCTCAGAGGAGTCTGAGGAAATAGAAACTTGATCAGAGGAGGCATAATCCTCCTCTTGTCTTGGCCTTTTGTCTGAGGGGGTTGGGAACCCCTGATCAGAGTAATCAAATCTTCAGCCATCTTAAGCATCTGTTTCTTAGGCATGGGGCCTTGAACTGGAGACTGATGTATAGTCCTTTTAGGTTTTAAAGGGGTCTTAAGCTTAGCATAACATTTTATGGTGAGAGTAGTCGGTCTGAAGACACCTTCTGCAGCCGAAGGTGTTTTCACAGCACCGGCTTCTCCTTCTGCAATGTTGCCGGTAGGGCCTAAAGAAAATGGCTGTGTCGGCCTAGTACTCTCTGCTTGAGAATCCGTAGCAGTCTGGGGTTCCAATTCTGCGGTCGTCAGGGGCTGCGTTGGCACCTCACTGAAAACCGGAGAACCGGCGACCGGCCCAGCCAAGGCCTCAGAGTCTGTCTTGGATTTAGGCTGCCTGTCTTTATCTTTGCATTTTTTATGCATGCCGGTAGTCGGTTGCTCCAACGGCATAGTATAATTAAATTTCCTACCGAAGTAGTGTTGAGCGAAATCAAAGCGTTGCTTTATAGTTCGCTTATTGAACCTAGCACAAAACCGACAACCAGTGACGTCGTGGTCTGGGTCTAGGCAAGGTATACAATAAGAATGAAAGTCCTTATGAGGTATTTGCTTCCCACAAGAAATGCAATTGTTAACTTTTTCTGACATCGGACTGAGGCAAGAAAAGGTTCCCTAATGGGGTACTTAGCTTTGAAGACTTCGGACTGAAATTCGATTTGAAAATCTCAGGTGTCGGCCGACCGGCACTTGTGAACTGCTTCTGCTTCGGGCACCGCACGGCAAGAAAGACTGAAGAAAATGGCGTCAGATGCCTCTTATATACCCTGACACACTGACATCAGGGAAGAAGCGACAGCAACCAACGACGGACCAAGACTTTGGAACTCAGGCCGACTGCGGGACCGCCTGATGACAGGATAACCCAAGTGTGATGACTGCAGCAGGGTAACACGATGAACATCCACTAAGTCAGAAATGAAAAACAGGGATAAAGCCTGGGAGCACTGGTGCAAAACCAAAACTCCCTCAACTAGACAGAAATTCCTAGAACTATGCAATAGAGTTAAAAAGCTAATAAAACAGGACAAATTCCAATACTACCAGTCTGCCCTAGACTCCTCCCAACACAGCCCCAAACAATTCTGGTCCTCCATAAACTCCATCCTCCACCAAGGTAAAGTCAGTACCCCTCCTCCTAACATCCTTCACTCCTCCAAAAATATTGCTACCTCACTCAACACACACTTCACACAAACCATACTATCACTAGCTAAACAACACAACCCTCCTCCCCTCCAACCCACACCTTCAACTAGTAGTCTCCCCACTGCCTTCTCTTTTTCTCCTGCATCTACCGCCAACATAAAAAACTCTTAACTAAACTTAAGCCCACCAAATTAGCAGCAGACAACCTCCCAAGTGAATACCTACAAATTGCAGCTGATGCTCTGGCCTACCCAGTATCCATCTTGATTAACCGATCTTTGTCAGAAAGTTACGTTCCCACACTGTGGAAGGTATCACATATAATTCCCCTCCACAAAGGTGGCCCTTCCACAGAACTAACCAATTACCGCCCCATAGCTATTCTCTCTCCACTCTCCAAAATACTAGAGAGATGCATACATTCTCAGGTCTCAGACTACCTCCTTACTAACAACCTCCTTTCCAATACTCAGCATGGTTTCCGACCAAACCATAGCACCACCGCTGCCTTATTCTCCTTTATTAACACTATCTTTCAGCATAAAAACAATGGCTATCTCTCCTCTGCTACTTTCCTAAACCTATGTAAAGCATTTGACATGGTCCCACACAAACAACTCATCTCTGTCCTCAGTAACCTATCCTTCTCTCAATCAGTCACCAACTGGTTTCAGAGTTACCTGTCTGACCGCCACCAATCTGTTGTATAGCAGAATGACATCTCTCTCCAACTACCTGTCTCCATAGGGGTTCCCCAAGGATCCATCCTTGGACCCCTACTCTTCTCTGTTTTCACCAATAATCTAGCCTCTGCCACCAAACATGGCACACTCATACAATACGCAGATCACTCAACCATCATCTGCTCAACCCAGTCCCTAGCCAAACTGCAAAAAGTCACACAGGAAGCCTTTTCTTCTGTTGAAACTTGGTTATCCGATGCCCAATTAATACTCAACCCAAACAAAACTAAACCACTCATCTTCAAACCCACCAAACATACTCAAAACAACTCTCACTTTAACATCATAGCAAAAGACAACACCACTATATACCCAACTGAACACACCAAATTGCTAGGAGTGGAAATAGACAAACTAAAATTTGACATTCACATATCCATGACCATAAAAAAAGTCCACAAAAAACTAAGAGCGTTATACAAAAATAAGCAACTTCTCACCAAAGCAGCAAAGATTTCAATAGTAAATTCCCACCTTATCTCCACCCTACTTTATGCCTCTCCAATATATACAAACCTAAGGCAATGCGATCTAAACAAGTTAGAGACCTGCTACAACAAAATCGTCAAATTCTCCACAAGGGCATCCTACCATAGTCACCACTGTCTCTCACTTGCTGAACTGGGCTGGCTTGAACTCCCTCACCTCCTTCAATGGTATGAACTATCACTCGCTCACAAACTAGTAAACCATCCACTAAATGCCCCATCCCTCCAGAATCTACTCCAACCCTATTGCACCACCAGACCACTACGATCCAGCAACAAAAATCACTTGCAGATCACTAAAGCCAATAACTTTGCTGGTGAAGCACTATTCTCTTGCGCCATAGCCAAATTATGGAACTCCCTCCCACCCACAGTTACCTCCGTACCATCATGCACCCACTTCAAAACTTTACTAAAGGCGCACCTAAAAACATGCTGGCTATGCCCTTGCAACTCCCACTCTAATATCACCCACCCCATGCAACCACTACCTTTCTTTACACCCCACTAACTACCTTGATTATAGCAAGCTCACATGCTCATAAGCCTAGTACTCGTTATACAGCAAGAACTTCTAATTGTAACATTTGTTAATGTCTGTTGTGTACTTCACAGATAAAGATTCTAGTTGCCTACTGATGTACTACGTTATTTATCTGTAAATATGCTTGTAATTAATTGCTATGTTAAATTGTTAATCACTATGTAATCCAATGTAACTACTGTCAGTTTATTTTAAGTGTGAAGCTTTTCTCCCTGGGCCTCCGCTGAAAATGGACCTACGTCCAGTCGGACACTCCTGCTCAACAAATGTAAATAAATAAATAAATAAATAATAAAGAGGGGGTCAAGTGCAACCCCAAAGTACTTTTGTAGATATTGAAAGAACATTTAACCCTTTTCTATTATGATCAATATTACATGGTATAGAGAGGGGGAATCAAGAAAAGAGTAGTACTGCTCTTCACTTGGTGGACCTGGTTTTCCCAAATCTCACCAAAACTACACTGATACACAGACTGTACTTTAGAGATTATGGAGAAAACTAGATAAAAAATAAACACTGAGCACACAGGTCCTAGGATAAAAATATGCCCCGTACTGGTGTATGCACTGGTACCAAGACTGGAAAAAGAGGCAGTGTAGAATCCTCAGAACATGGAAACACACCTACCATAGGTTAGACCACGCTCAGAGGGACAGTGCCCCTCCTGCCCCCCCCCCCCCTCCATGGTAGAAGGAAGCTGTAATCCACAAAAATGACAGGTCAAATAAGAGGCAAAGAAACAATAAAGTGGAGTGTTGAGGACAAGGGAAAAAAAAAAAAGAGAAGTAGTTATGTACTCACCATAATGTTCCATGTTTGTTGTCCATCTCACCCTTCATTCTTACTGGATGGGTTCAGAGCCGATCCCCAGCTCCAACTCGGCCAAATACACTAGCTCGAAGTCTTTAACTTGGCCAGTGGCAGAGTAGGTATCCCATTATGCAGCGGTGCAACCTCCAGATCTAGTTTGCTGCTAACTATAACAAAGACTAAAATAATCATATGACATCGGGTCAAGGAAAAACAGAGTCCAAGGAGCTCATTTATAACAGGAAACAACTGTCCAGCAGGTCCTCTAGGAGTCCTTGGATGGGGGAAAGTGGGAAGGTCATAAGAATGAAAGGCGAGATGGACAACAAACATGGAACATTATGGTGAGTACATAGCTTCTTTATATTATATTGTCCTATCTCGCCTTCATTCTTACTGGATGGGACAGCGTCCCTAGCACCTTTTACCTGGGTGGCTCACAGGAGTACACCTTTGAACACAGTGGAACCAAATAAAGCCCTGTCCCTGGAGGCCAAATCAACTTTGTAATGACTAATAAACGTATGAGGATCTGCCCACGTAGCAGCAGTACAAATACTGTCCACTGACATTCTGGCCTGGAAAGCAGAGGATGTTGTCAATGCTCTGGATGAGTGACCTCTAATTCTGAATGGCAAATTTCTATTATTGTAGATATATACAGAAGTGATACAATTTGAAAGCCAATTCAAGAGTGTGACTTTAGAAACTGGCATGCTCCTTTTTGATTCAGAGAAAGAGATGGACAATTGGTCTGACTTCCTGAAATCTTTAGTTCTATGGAGATAGAATCTGAGTTGTCTATGCACATCCAATTGGAGTTTATACTCTGCTTTGTTGCTATGATTGGGAAAAAAGACTGGAAGCTCAACAGATTGGTTTAGATTGGATTGAGAAAGTACAGTAGTGTACACTTACCAAGTGTATTCATTGTTGCAGTCATCACATTTGGGTTATCTGCCTGCATGTACTCCTCAGCCGACCTGAATACCAGAGTCTTGGGATTTCTTCGTTGGATGCTGCCACTTCTTCCAAGATGTCCGGTCGTTAGGGGTATAAAACATGCAGCCGATGCCATTACATCAGTTTTTCTTGCCCCAGATGTCAGGTACTCCCACAATAGAAAGCAATTACATGGCGTGGATCACCCCCAGCAAATACACATTGCATAAGGCATGCCAAATGAAAAAGGATAGGTGAAAGCAAATACAATCAGTGGGCTGGAGGGAGGGTAACCAAGACTCCAACAGTGAATACACTCAAACATCTACATTTATGGTAAGTGTACACAACTGTACTATGTTCTTCATGTTTCACTGTTGCAGTCATCACATTTGGGCAGATTCCCCAAAGCTAAGGAAGGGTGGAGGCAGATTAAGAAGCATTACGGCTGGCAAACAGGCCTTGTAAGACTGCTGCGGCAAATCCATCTCTGGATTTAGAAAAGATAGGCAAGTGGTAATGCTTGGTGAAAGTATGTACAGAGCTCCAGGTTGCAGCTTCCAGAATGTCCCTGGTGGAGACTCCTCTGAGAAATGCAGCAGAGGTAGATGCAGCCCTAGTGGAATGTGTTCTTATCCCCTGTGGGGTAGGTTTGCCATTGTGCTTGTAGCACAAATGGATGCAGTGTGCTATCTATTTGAAAATGGTTTGCTTTGAAATGGCCTTCCCCTCTGCCACTGCAGTAAAGCGGACTAGCAGCTGGTCAGATTTTCTGAGAGGCTTAGTCCTGTCCAAATAGAATCTAAGCTGTCTGTGCACGTCCAGAGAATGCAGTATCCTTTCCCCTTTATTCTGAGGATTAGGGAAAAAAGTAGACACATGATTGGACTGGTTTAATGCCACAATAGACACCACCCAGGGCATAAAAGATGGGTTAGTCTTGAGGGAAACCCTGTCCACATGGATGATAATGAAGGGTTCCAATGCCGTAAGGGCCTGCAGTTCAGACACTCTTCTTGCTGAAGTGATGGCTAAAAGTAAAGCAGTTTTCCAAGACAGGAATTTCAACTCTGCTGTAGCAGCTGGTTCAAAGTGGGGAAGAGTAAGTTTTTCAAATACAAAGTTAAGGTCCCAGGTTGGAGTGGGAGCTCTCCTGGGGGGGGGGGGGGGGGGGGGTCTTACATTTTTGACCCTCTAAGGAATTGTTTTACCAGGAGATGACAGAAGACGGGTGGGCATAGTATTATAATGAGCTGATATGGCTGAGGCATGAATCTTAATTGAAGAGAAGGATAGGCCCTTGTGGAGCATTTCTGTTAAATAATCTAGTATATGAGGTAAGCAGGGCACCGCTGTGCCCATCCCCTGAGACTGGCTCCAAGAACAGTATTTTTCCACTTTTCTGAATAGAATTTTCTAGTACTAGGCCTTCTTGCCTCAAGAATGACATCCAGCACCTGCTTACTGTGGGTCGCTAGAGGTGAGCTCAGGGGATTAGCCAAGCTGTAAGGTTCAGGGTTTGAAGCTAAGGGTGCAGAATCTGCCCTGCCTGCTGGGACATCAGAGAAGGGACTGAGGCAGGTGCCATGGTTGTAGCACAGTCAGACTGCGTAAAAGAGGGTACCAGTGCTGGCGTGGCCAGTCTGATGCAATCAGTATTGTCCTTGGTTTGTCCTGTTTGATCTTTAGTAGAAACTTCAAGAGGAGAGGCAGAGGAGGAAGGCATAGGCTGAGAAAGCTTTCCCAGGTAAAGGACAGGGCATCCACATTCCAAGCTCAACTGTGGGGAGTTCTGGTGCAGCATTTGTTCAATTGGCAGTTCTGAGGGGAGGCAAACAGGTCTACCTCTGGAATCCCCCATTTGTTCCTTAAGAGCTTGTTTTGGGTTCCAGTTTCCATTCGTGTGGGTCCATGAGATCTCTGCTTAAGTCATCTGCCAGTGAATTTAGTTTGCCTGGCAGGAATTGAGCTTGTAGGTGCACTTGGTTGCCCAAGGCTGTGTTCCATAGAGCCATGGCTAGTCTGCAGAGTGGGTAGGAATGGGTTCCCCCCTGCTTGTTTATGTACCACATTAACTGTGGTGTTGTCTGTCTTTACCAATAGTTACCCTGGAAGAATAAGGTCTTTGAAGGCTGTCAGAGCCTTCTGTACAGCTAAAATTTCTTTTTAACTGATATGCAAGGACATCTGCTTTGGGTTCCATTTGCCCTGAATGCACTGCCCTGCCATGTGAGCCCCCCATGCCTAGTCTGATGCATCTGTTGTTAGAGTTTGGGCGGCAGGGGGTAGAGTGAAAGGGAGTCCCTTGCTGTGGTTGCAAGTCTCTGTCCACCAAAGGAACTCTGCCCTTAGACAAGGAATGATAGGAATTATTGTTTCCAGGTCCTGAAAATGTTGACACCATAGACTTATTAGATACCATTGAAACTTCCTCATATGCAGTCTTGCATATGGAATTAACAGAATGCCAGAGGCCATGAACCCCAGGGCTTGCAGTATTTTCCTTGCAGACAGCTGGGTTTTTCTGGCCAGTAGGTTGTCGAATAAATTTGTTTCTCTGGAGTGAGGAATGCCATCTGGGAAGCTGTGTTAAAGCTTGCTTCCAGGAATACAATCTGTTGGCAGGGTACTAGGTGTGATTTCTTCTTGTTGATGGTGTACCCCAATGAAGTTAGAAGTCTCTTTACAAATGCTAGGTACTGTAATAGCAAGCCTTGACTTTCCACCGGAATCAGGCAATCATCCAAGTATGGGTAAATCTGAATATTTCTCTGCCTGCAAAATGCAATGGCTGGAGCTAGGCACTTTGTGAATACCCTGGGCACAGTAGATAAGCCAAAGGGAAGTGCAGAGAACTGATAGTGCATGGAGCCTGCCCTGAAGCGTAGGTATTTCCTGCAAGATTCCCTTACTGTGATGTGCAGGTAAGCTTCTTTTAAGTCTAGGGTTGCCCAGCCAGGCATCCTTGGCTAGCATAGGAAGAAGCTGTTTGAGAGTTAGCATTTTGAATTTTGGAACCACCAGAAAGGTGTTGAGAATAGACAGATCCAGGATAGAACGCCAGAACCAGGAAAAGTCTTGAATAAAAACCTTGTCCCCTTTGTTCTGCTGGGAAAGGTTGAATAGCCTTGAGGCTGAGGAGAGACAGCACTTGTTTTTGGGCTTACGCCCACTGGTTTGGGGGAGGTCTGGCCATCCACTTAGGGTTGGGAGTGAGGTGGAAGTGGAATCTGTATCCTAGGGAAACTATGTTTAAAACCCATTTGTCTTGGGTAATGTATTCCCAGTTTTTTGCATGCAGGGTGAGCTTTCCTCCTAAAGGTGAAAGTAATTGGGCAAGGCCTGGAGGAGTTAAGGATAAGTCATTGTGCAATTTTACTATAGGGGTGGCTTACTACTCCCTGCTTTGGAAGTAGGAGCCCCTCACTGCTTAGATCTGTGCATAGCCTGAGACTGAAGTCTTGGTGGTCTGCTGCCCCTGGGTTTGGGTTGAGAAGGCCTGGAAGGGACTGGATAGGATCAGTTCTTTGAAAGCCAATGCCTACTAAATCTAGGTGGCTGTACTTGTGAGAAATCACAAACAGTTTGTATAGATTTAGCTTTTTCCTCTACCCTTTTGAGGGCTTCTGCTTTATTGCCAAAAATGCACTCTTGGTTTAAGAGTGCAGCCAGCAATTTTGCTTTTACATGATCAGGCAAGTTTTGTTCCTTAAACCAAGCATGCCTAAGTACAGACCCAGTGACAGCAGCCCTGCAAGATGCTTCTAAAGCATCAAAACCACAATGCAAAGTATGTTTACCAACTTGGTAAGCAGAATGCATTAACTCTTGTACATCCTTGTGTTCAGCACAGTCAGGAATCAACATCATTTTCTGTTTAATTAGCCCCATAATATGCTGCTGATAGTTTTAACATATGAAACTGGCAATTTAAAGCCCTAATGGCCAAAGTATCAGAGGTGTACACCTTCTTACCCCATCTGCCTAAAGCCCTAGAATCCCTGTCAGAAGGGGTAGGATTTTTGGCAGTAGTAGCCTTAATGCCTTTTGGTCCTTGGGAAATGGCCTCTGGATCCGCAGTAGGATTCTTGAAGAATTTGAGAGTCAGGTACTCTATAGCACCTGATACGGTTTCCTGGGAGCTGGAGGCAAACCATCTGGGGTAAGGCTGGATTCCAAGAAAACATCATCTACAATCTCCAGAACAGGAGGGATAGTTAGAAGCCTGTGCTGAGCCAAGTTTAAAATTTCCCTAAGTCTCTTTTTGGACTGAGAATGATCCTGGCTTTTCCAGCGGAAATGCTCCCTAAAGGTATGCAAGGTTTCACCAAAAGAAAAATCTTCTGGAGGGGAAGCAGAGGGAATGGAATCCTCTGCAGCAGAATCCTCATAGGTAGATAAGGGTAAGTCCTGGTAGTCAGAAGGAACAAAGATATCAGATTCCTGAATAGAAGAATCAGAAGGAAAATCAGTTCTAGGTCTCAGAGGGGGAAGGCTGGCTTCCCCTAATTAAGGTGATAAGGTCTTCAGCCATCCTAATCATTTGTTTTTGAGGCATGTGACCCTGAGAATGCACTTTGGTCGTCAGTTTTCTAGGTGTAGTGTGAACCTTAGGCCTGAGGAATTCGGTATTTTTGGCTTGAAACAAAGTCTTCAGTTTAATATGAAAATTGGTAGGCCTGAATACACCCTCAGAAGCCGATGCCTGCACAGCAGCTCCGGACCCATCCAAGGCAGGGACATCTGCAGGTTCCATAGTCGAAGAAGCATCTCGCAGCATACCGGACTCTGAATGGGTCTCAGTAGAGGCCTGCGAATCTGCAGAAGCGGGTATCCGGGGCTGCGAAAGCACCTCAATGAGTACCGGTGGACTGGCAACTAGCTTAACGGATGCGTTGTCGGCAGTTTTGGACCTATGGGGTCTGTCTCGGTCTTTAGCCTTGCGTTTTTTCGGAAGATCGGTAGTCGGATGGCTTAACGAAGCCATTTCGGAGTACGGAGATCCAGAACGAAAGTATTTAGCTACAAAAATAGCCCGACAACGAATAGTTCGGGCGCTGAACAAGGCACAAAACCAACAGCGAGGGACATCGTGGTCTGGGCCTAAACAGGTGACGCAGTAAGAATGAAAGTCTCTATGAGGTATTTGCTTTCCACAGGCAAGACAATTATTAATTTTTTCTGACATCAGTTAGAGCAAGAAAAAAGGATGCCCAACAGGGTACTTATCTTTTTGAAGACTTCAGGTCTGAAACTCGGAAACGAAAATTTCAGGAGTCGGCCGACTGGCACTTGCGAACTGCTTCTGCTTCGGGCACCACATGGCAAGAAAGACTGATGTAATGGTGTCAGCTGCATGTTTTATACCCCTGACGTCATGGAAGAAGTGACAGCATCTGACGCAGAAATCCCAAGACTCTGATATTCATGCCAGTTGAGGGCTACCTGCAGGCGGATAACCCAAATGTGATGACTGCAAACAGTAAAACACGAAGAACATCCACATCTTTCAGGACCAAAAGGGACTATTAGTTTGACTTTGGTCATGCAAAAAATTGGCCTTCGCTGAAAACATTTTTGTACACTAGCATTTCTTTAGGGTTTTGAAATACTTTGTCATACTGTACAGCTACTATTTCTTGGAGCCCCTCTGCTGAAAATGGGCAATGTAACCCAGTCAGAATTTCCTGTTATACAAAAGCAAATAAATTACTTGTGAAAAAATGAAAATGGGGAGAAGCATAAAGGAGTTTTGAGATTCACTTTTGGAGAACCAGAACTATGAACTGTCCTAACAATGGAATAAGGGAAAAGCTGCTGCAATGGAAGTTAAGACAGTGATGCAAAAAGGTCATAGCAAAGATTTCATCAGCAATGGCACTGAATCAATGTTACAGACTGGAAGACAACTCATGGGGCCATCAAATGACAGCAACTAAACCAGTCCACTAAAACCTTGCCCTGGGATACATAAGGCAACAAGGGTGTGACTAGCAGCAAAGGGTCCATTCCCATCCTTGCATGGCGCCCTGACAAAGGCACAAGAAAAAGGACCCCAGCTTGCTTACATGCAAAACTACTGTCAGGCATGTCAGAGTGTATGGCTACTGCAATAATATGAAAGGAGTCCTAAAACACCAGCACAGTGAGAAGGATGCACTTCCTATCCATGTGTGTGTAGATTGTCCCTGTGGACTGATTTGCTCAAAATAATGCCCATACCTAAAGAGCAGAAGAACTTTCACTTTTAACAGGGAAACTATTTTGGAAGAGTCTGGCCAGAGACAGGTCGGAACTGGGAGACCACCAAATGAGTTTCTTGCATCTCTTAAATATTCTGACTGGAGCATCTACTAAACCCATAAGCTGATCCCATTGAACCTTGACAGTCTATTGAAAACCCTCATGAAGAATTTAGCATGAACTACAACCAAGGACGTCATGCACTCCAGCACTGATGACAGCTGCTGGGACTTATTTGCTCTGGATTATATAAAGTACAAATCTGAGGGTTAACACGCTAGAGTGCCAAGTGTGTAGCCCTTAAAGGTGACTACTTGGAAATCACTCAGGATTTTACAGTCTTCATAGTTATTCCCAAGGACTGGAAAAGGCTTAAGAAGCAAGTTCCAGGAGGCAATCAGACTATCCATAATCAGACCTGCAAGTAGCCACTCACACATGTAAGGAAAAACCTTTGAACCTTGCAATCTGGCTGCCAACATGAATTTGATGAGCAACCCTGGGGGCTATGATAAGACAAAATGGCATTGCCTACCACTGAAAATTACTGGTCTCCAAGTGTAAGAATCTCTTGGACTCCTTGGTGAAAGTGATATACTGGTGTGCTACTGGAAATTGTACTATTTCATCGAAACTCCAATTCCACGAATACCTGTTCATCAACCTCTATTCAGTGAATTAACTTTTTATAGAACACACAAAATCAGTGAAAGTTCTTCCAGATAACTAATTTAGTAGATCAAAATTCAGAGCGATACACACTGCAGTATAACAAACCCATCAAAGTGGATGGTTATGCCCCCCACATCCCCCCTATACTATACATACCAACTCCGAGATCGCACTAGAGTGGGGAAAAAGGCACATTTCCACATGCTGGCTAACTCAGTGCCCTGGGGAAAAAAGTCCGCTGATCTGAATGTTTGATAAAAGGTTGTTCATTGAATGTGGGTCGATGAACAGGTAATCACAGAATTGGAGTTACAATGAACTAATATATACCCGTGCTACGGAAGGTCCAAATAGCTCAAGTAGACTCCTTCAGACAGGAAGAAAAGAAGTTAGGTACTTACCATAACATATCATGTGTGGTGTCCATCTTCACCTTTATTCTCACTGATGGGTTGGATCTGATCCCTCAGATCCATCTCAGCCTTTTACAAAGGCACAAAGTCTTTACATAGCTCATGGGCATTCTTCCTTACTTATAATGCAACTCCCTAACTTCCTCAGATCTTCTTTTCCCCTGACAACTCATATAAAAGAGACTGCCTTAATAGATTAACAGACAAAATTTTTTTCTGAGGCTATAGTAATGTAATACCCAATCAGTACTACTCAGACTCCCACAAGTACAGGCAGGGGGTATGGAGGGGTGCGTTGTGAGAATAAAGGTCGAGATGGACAATACACATGGAATGTTATGGTAAGTGCATACTTCCTTATGTGATGCTGCCAATCTCACCTTTATTCTCACTGATGGGACTGCGTTCCAAGCAACCTGATTCTTGGGTGACTCACAGCAGAATATATTCCTCAGAACCATAGAAGCAAAAGACGCTCTACTCTTAGAGGCCAAATCCACTTTGTAATGAGTAATAAAGGTATGAGGCTTTGCCCATGTCACTGCAGCATGGATGTTATCCAAAGGTAATCTAGCTTGAAAGGCTGCAGAAGTAGCTACCGATCTAGTGGAATAAGCTTTAACAGGATTAGCAAGACTTTTGTTCTTAGAACTGTAAATGAAGGATATATATTGTGAAAGCCATTTGGATAAGGTATTGGATACTGGTATACCTCTTGTTACAGAGTAAGAAACAAATAACTGATCTGACTGATTCCTGAAGCTCTGTGTAAGGAGAAACAATTATCTATGGACATTCAAAAGATGTAATAAGTATTCCCCTATATTTTGGAAGTTTGGAAAGAAAACTGGTAATTAGATAAATTGATTGAGGTTATTCTCCACTTTGTGAAGGAAAGAGGGGCTAGTGCAAAGACACTCTTGTCCTTATGAAAAAAACTGGTATGGTGGCTTGACTGAAAGCTTGTAATTCCGAAACACTCCTTGCTGAGGTAATAGCCTCTAAGAGGAGTGCTTTCCAGGAGAGATGCTTCAATTTCCAGGTAGCAGATGGTTCGAAGGGAGGACAGATAACATTAGACAATACAAAATTCAGATCCCAAGTAGGCGACAGGTTTTTGTATGGAGGTCTCATCATGGCAGCTCCTTTTCAAGAATGCCTTACAAAGTCTGTTTGACATGATTCCAGAATAATTTTCTTCTATATGAAAATTTGAAACTGCTGCCAACTGAACTCTAATAGTAGCTGCAGCAGCACCTTCACCGAAAAGTTTTGCCAAAAATTCTAGAATAAAATGTATGGGCGCAGTAAATGGATCTATTTGACTGCTGTTGGCCCATGAAACAAATCTTTTCATTTACCTCTGTACAATTTCCATGTAAATGATTTATGGGAGGATAACAATATGTGTTATACTAGCGACGAAAGAAGAGGAAGCCTGGCAATCAGGGGAACTGGAGCAGCCAAGCTGTTGGAGATTGTCCAGACTAGGATGAACCATCCCTGACGAGTGGGTCAGAAGGTCCGGAGTAGGGTCCAAAATCCATGGTTCATCCTGCAGATGAGGCCGAAGGAAGGGGAACTGAATTTGTCGAAGCCAACAGGGAGCAATTAAGATTACTGTTGTCTCCAACCAACTTGCTTTCTAAAAAATGTTGGAATTAGAGGAACTGGAAGACAGATATAAAGAATGCCCGGAGGCCAAATCATGAACAAGTATGTCCCTTGGTGACTCCTCCACAGGAGCTGATCAGGGCAAAATAGTTGCTGCATTTGGCATTGGTGGGTGATGCAAATAGATTACAGCAAGACTGGCCCCATTTACGGAAAATCTCTTCCCCAACTTTCTGACTAAGGGACCACTCATGCGGCCATAAAATGGCTCTGCTTAATTTGTCTGCAATTACGCTGGATTCCCCAGGAACCTGCTTTGCTATCAGAAAGCGATTGGAAGTTGTTGCCCATTGCCAGACCCTCAGGGCTTCTTGACAAAGCGGGTAAGATCTGGTCCCTCCTTATTTATTTATCAGACCACAGATGCTGTCTGATTATATTCCTATTGTTCCCAGGAGGAGGGAGTCTCGAAAAGCTCACAACCCCAAAAGCACCACACTCATCTCCAGGATGTTTATGTGCAAATGAGCCTTGTGTTGTTGCCAGATGTCCTGAGCTGTCATCCTGAGATAATGCCTCCCACACTATCTGGGAAACGTCTGTGGTCACCGTGGCTTAGAGCTAAGGGGGAATTGACCATTGTGTTCAAAGTAATCATTGAAGTATTCTCACGTGGAGATGAGCCAGGGGAATGAGAACTACTGAAGCAGCCATTTTTCCCAGCACTTGAACTAGCTTGGCAGGAGCTCACTTCTTTCTGCTCAACAGTTTTACATAATGGCAAAGATGGTCTACTCTGTCTTGTGGAAGTTTTGTTATCATAGTAGATGTGCTTGTGTCTGTTCCTATGAAGACCAAGCCATGATTTTTCATAATAACACAGACAACCCTCTCCTCCTTCCAACAAACTCCAATACATGTGAGAGATGCAGTTACACAGCCAAACTGGAGGCAGAGCTCTCTCAACCCAAGACTGGCACAGTCAGTCAGGAGGAAAAGGTAACCACCCGCACCACAAATCCAGTCTCACACAGACCTACTGCATCTGCATACCCAACACATAAACACACAAAAACATACTCGGAGGCTCTAAATAAAAATCTGCCTAAACAGCAAAGACCTCCTAAGCAGATATCCAAGCAACAGCCACCCCTCAACAATACCCACGAATCACATATCTCACAAAATCAGTGTGCCTCACAGTCGCAGCCCTTAAGGCCAAATAACACACCAAATACACTTGTTATAGGAGACTCTACTGTCCGGCACACTGACATCCCGCTCACCAGACTGAACAAGGAGAAGGTCACTGTAAGCTGCCTGTCGGGTGCCAAGATCCGCCACATAACGCAAGCACTCAGGTCACTCCAAAGCAAGTACAAGTATGACTCCGTCATTGCCCATGCTGGTGTAAATGACTCCCTGGACTACATGAAAAGAGACATAGAGGAGCTCTCTGACCATGTAGCCCAGGCTGGTATGACCCTGACCTTGAGTAGCATCTTGCCCTCACCAAGAATGATGCCACAGTATAAAGACAAAATGATCAGTTTCAACAACTGGATAAAGTATTGGTGTCATTCAATGGGGATCCAGTGTCTGTCAGCCTGGGATGACATGCTTGACAAGTCACGTTGCTTCGCTAGGGACGGCTTGTACCTGTCACCCTTAGGCTTTCGTATACTGGCCAAGGCTCTTGCCACCTCCATAGTGCCTTTTTTAGGCAAGGCTCAAAGGACAAACCCACCTCCATAGACAACCCAAGGATAAAAAAACTAAAGGTAATGCTACTCAATGCCAGAAGTCTAAACCTCAAGATGCACGCACTCGAGGCTCTCCTCAGTATGGAGAAAATCAATGTCTGTGCAGTAACAGAAACCTGGTTCAAGTCTCCTGAGAGCACCCCAGCACTACCAGGTTATAACTCATACCATGCGTTTCGGCCCCAAAACTCGGACCGAAGCACAAAAGGAGGGGAGTATCTATATTCATCAAAGATACCTACACCTCCAGGTTAGTGGCACTGCACGAAGCATCGGAAACCATCCATGTGCAACTAACAGCAGGCAAAACTGCCTTTCAGTTTGTATCCTGCTACAGAATACCCTCCCTGTTACAGGAACCCCACTTGGCATTCCTGAGAACACTGGAGAATATGAAGGTCTCTCCAAACACTATGTTATTGGGGGACTTCAACTACCCAAACATTGACTGGGAAAACTACTCAAGCCCAAACACCCTCACCCAATGGTTCCTTGAATTTATAAACTCTAACACGATGGAACAACTAGTCACCACTCCCACAAGAGGGAACAACATATTGGACCTGGTCATCACCAACATGGGGACTCTATGTTCCACACCAGAGGTAAACCCCTCATTGGTAAGATCAGACCATAAACAAATTTCCCTGGACATCCATATCCCATCCCCACCCCAAGCCAAGGAAATCACTGTAAAGAATTTCTCAAAAGCCAACTTTGCACTTCTCAAGACTGAGGTGGAATCCTTCAAAGCCCCCGGGCCAGAGGATAATACAGCCCAATCCGCAGAATCCTTTACAAATGCATTCTATGAGCACCTGCAGGAATGCATGGATCATGCTATCCCAAATAAAACCAAGACTCACTCCTCCAAAAACAGGAGACCTGTCTGGTGGACCCCGGCCATAAATAAGCAATACAACAGAATGAGGAAGCTATTACATGACAGAGCAAAATCCCAAAAAGGGAAGGCATCTCTGATCAGTATTAGCAAGAAACTTCGATCCCTCATAAAATCATCAAAGGCCAGTTTTGAAAGAAAAATTGCCCTAGACACTAAAGATAATCACAAGGCCTTCTTTAGTTATGTCAGGAATATAGGTGGAAACTCCCAGATATGCTCTGAATTGTTGCATAACGGTACAAAATATACCGAACCTACAGACATAGCCAACATCCTGGCAGACAGATTCAGAGCAAACTCCCCCCCCCCTTCCCCCCCAAAGGAGCAAATGCCTATCCCAACTGAATGTAACCTCCATGACATCACAGATGCACAGGAAAAAGCTGCCCTCTCCAAAGCAAAAAACACAGCATCTATGGGACCGGACGGTGTCCCAGGCTGTGTCTTACACGAGCTCCAAGAAGAACTGAACCCTCACATTAAGTCACTGTTCAAACTTAGCCTTACTACAGGATATGTATCCAAAGAATGGCGTACAGCTACAATGGTCCGACTCCAGAAAGGTGGTGTCACAACGGACCCCAGGAACTATCGCCCCATAAGCCTGACTAGTCTGGTCTGTAAAGCTATGGAACATATTATCATGGAACTCATAAACAAAGACATTGGGAGCCTCCAGACACTGGATCCTACCCAATTCGGCTTTGTTAAGGGCAGATCTTGCCTCTTAAACCTAGTTGCTTTCTTTGAAACAGTTACAAAACCATAGATGAGGGCAAGGTAGTCCACACAGCCTACCTGGACCTCGCAAAAGCCTTCGACACAATACCCCACTCAGGCATCATAAATAAGCTTACCACCTTAAATATCAACCCCTATATCACAAGATGGGTTGCAAACTGGCTCAGAGATAGAACCCACATGGTCAGAATCGCAGGTGCCATGTCCGAATCCAAACCAGTTACAAGTGGCATCCCACAGGGCTCAATTCTGGGACCTCTCTTGTTCGGTATATACTTCTCTGAGGTTCAGGCTAACACGGGGGGATTATGGCTGACAAAGTTCGCAGATGACTGCAAACTGGGAGCCATAATCGAATCTCCAGCTGACACAAGCATTCTCCAAAAGGGTCTCACAGAGACAGATGCTTGGTGCCGGAGCCACAGCCTCAAGCTAAATGCCAAAAAGTGCATAGTCATCCCCTTTGGGAAAAACAAGGTGCCCACAAATTACCACATAGGTGGTAATCCATTAAGTACGGAAGTAGTAATTAGAGATTTGGGGACCAACGTAGATAGTAATCTCTCCTTTGATAATCACATTGCCAAAGTGGTTAGAAAGACCTTCTATATATAGCCCACCTTATCACAAAAGGGTTCGCATCTAGATCAAGAGAGGCCATTGTGCCCCTCTACTCATCACTCATCAGGCCCATAACTGAATACAATGCCCTTTTGGGATGTACCTTACCCAACACCTGCAGCAACTGGAGAGACCCCAAAAGTACCTCACAAAGACGATCATGGGCTACAAACAGGTGTCCTATGCAGCTTGACTAAAGAAACTCCAGCTCTGCTCAGTTGCTTACCTCCTACTCAGAGGCGATCTATGCCTGACATACAAAGCCATGTCAAACCCAGAATTAATGGACATGCTCCACCTCAAAAAATCCAAGTCCCTTAGAGCTACACGCTCCAGGGACTTAAACCTCAGCACAAAAATAAATAGGACATGCTGGAGGGACAGATTCATTTCCCAGAGGCTCCCCTCACTCTGGAATAGAATCCCAATTCATGTTAGACATAGCCTCTCGCTGACCCTCTTCAAGTGAAATCTGGACGCGTGTATGGGAAATCGCAAATTCACCCCTGGGATCTCTTCTGTGTCCCTGCTAGACAAAGGCACAGTAAACTAATCTTAAAAGGGTACCTTCTGTGTCCTACTTTACAGAGGCACAGTAGGCTAATCTAATAGGGAGGCGGAAGCCAAATACACTCTGGCTAGGCTTATAAATGCCCTAGGGAGATAGCCTAGTATCTACCTATGAACCTATTTATGGTAATACCTAGGGAGGAATAGAGTTGTAGAGTGTAGTCCCTAGCTTATAGTAGGTGGTGCCTGGTTGTGGCGGTTATGACCCAGTCGTCCAGATACAGAAACACCCGGAATCCCTGCCATCTTAAGTGATTCGCCACTACTGCTAAGCATCTGGTGAACACTCTGGGGCTGTAGTGAGACCAATGGGCAGAGCTCAAAACTGGAAGTGATTGGCTCCTAGCCAGAAGCCCATGTGTCTTCTGGATCACCTTTCCATTTGTATATGGTAGTACACATCCTGAAAGTCTATACAGCACATCCAAATGTCGTTTTCCAAGAATGGAAATATCAACTGCAGTGTCACCATTTGGAACTTGGTCTTTTTCACAGACTTGTTCAGATTGCTGAGATTGAAGATGGGTCTCCAGTCCCCTGTTTTCTTTGGAACTAAAAAGAACCTTGAGTAAGTTCCAAATCCTCTCTGGTCTGCAGTGATTTCTTGAATGACTCTCTTTCTTAGCAACTTTTGAATTTCTAAGCTCCTTCTGACTGGGTGGAATGTCTGGAACTCATTTGATTGCAGAAGTGGGGAAGGAGAAGGGAATAATGTATCCCCTGGATATTATTGTCATTTGTTATCTTTTGCCAGGTTTTGCCGTGCGGAGACAATTGCCCCCCTCCAGACTGCCTCCAGAGGTGAGCAATTGGGCATCCCTTCAGGAGCGCTGAAAGGGCCTACCAAAGAGATTTTCTAGAGCCCGGATTCTGCAGGCCTCCCCACTCTTCCCCCCTCTGCTTCTAGGGGAACTTTCACCCTGTGTGTCCTGGAAAGACCTTTGCAATTTTCTCAACCACATCTTCCCACTGCCTCTCTGACCTTTTGGAAAGGGTTTGGTAAGTGTGGAAAAATGCAATTCAATGACAAACAATGTCTTGCTTTTCTGTTCACACTTGGTAAGCATCTCCTTTACTTTAGGCCCAAAAAGGGGACAGCCATCAAAAGGGGAATTAATGAGGGAAGACTTGAAGGGCTCCACGAAATCGCAAAGGCACATCCAAGCCTATCTCCTGAGAGAGATACCCGAACCTGCATCCCTACTTGTTCCATCTGCTACATAAGATGCTTGTCTCATGGAAGTTTATGACTGAATTGAGGGTAGAGAGCTTAACAGTGACTATCTGCAGCCGCATCAGCTACAGCTCCTTGAAAGGAGTATGAAAGTTCCTTTAACAGATCCCTCCGCAATCTGGTAAAGTGGGTCAAGTAGTTCAGCAACTGTAAGGCAAAGGTCGCTGACGAAAAGACATACTTCCCATACCTATCCAGTCCTGGAATCCTTATCCGAAGGATGGAAAGAGGAACTGGTCTCAGACAGTTCCTTTTTAGTGGTTGCTGCCACAACATTGGCATCAACTGCTACATCTTTAGTTAAAAATGGCTTGTCCTTGGGGGCAGTAATTACTTATTTGGCCTCCTTGGAGTTGGCTCTATGGAATCTGGGGACTCCCAAGACTTCCAAGAGATTAACTCAATAAGCTCATCAGAAGGAGGGAGTCACCTAAGAGACTGAGGGGCGAAACACAAAAGCCTTCAGGTATACTGATTGCTCAGCTGAAGGGGATGTGGACGGCCAGTTACCTCTCTGCTTTAAAATTTCTAGAAGTCTCCAAAAGAGACATCTTTAGGAGGTGACTGAGGGGACCCTTCTGCCTCATCGAGGTTAGTATCAGATGTGATTAAATCCTGTGGGGAGTCGAGATGCTTCCTCCTGCAAATCCACTTCCAAGGGACCTCCTCAGTGGGGTAGTCTGGGGAAGTTTCAGAAGAAGGGGGTATCCCCTGTTGGGCATCCTGAAGCCTGGGGTCTCTGCAGTCCAGTGCAGAGGGTATGAGAGAAGGCAAGGACACCTGCACAGAACTGGGAAGGAAGATTAGAAATAGACTGCGTATAAAACTGGGATGTAGTCAAAACCCTCCTCATGACGTCAAAAGCAGTCTGTCCCTGCTCCGAAGAACACCCTGGACTTGACAAAAGGGTTGTCGGGGCCAAAGGAATCTCCAATGCAGGAGACAGAAGCTCTGAGGCAGAGGTAAGAGCTGAATTCACCCCCACCAAAGCCTCTAGAGGCAGGGGTCAGATCCTGAGAGATCTGAACTGGCTCCGTGGACCCGACCGGAGTGTGTCCACTCCTACAGGTCTCCTGCTCTGACTGGGCAGAAACACTCGGGCAGACATCGGATCTGAGGAATTCCTGGGTCCCTGGATCTGAAACAGACATAAGCTGGACATCCAGATCTTACAGCTCTGAAACCAGGGGATGGATCGGAGGAGGAGTAGGCACTTGAAGGGGAGGACTATGTCTAATCAGATTCCTTTGGTTTCAGATCCAACAACAATTTGGCCAAGGCCAGTGTCTCTAGCAGCCTCTGCACTACCCTAGCCATATCATTGCTGGACAAACTCCTGGTACACAGAGTAGAAAGGGCTGGAAACCTTGACTTTGCCAGAAAGGGAGATCGGTTCCAATGAATGGGGAACAGCTCACATATCTAAATTCAGTGTGAGCCTAAGACGTTGGAGGCAAGAGATCCAGCTGCTCAGACGAACTCTTGGATCCAAAACAACTGTCTGCTATGAGGGTTTTGTAGGAGCAGAGAGTCTAGGAGCTTTCCACTTTGGTTCTGAGGAAGACTTCAGCGCCAAAGAGGAATGTTTTAGTGATTTATCAGACTTTGTAGATTTGTCAGACTTGGAAGCAGACTCAGTAGAAATAGCCTCAGAGAAATGAGTTTACAGCAGTCCCTTTAAAATAAGCTTGTTTTTGTGCTCCATCAGAGTCCTTTGGCTAAAAATATGGCATATGGAGCAAGACTCTTGTAAATGAAGAAGCTCCAAGCAATGCACAAATAAGGTGCGTCAATCACTTAGGGGCATCATCTTTCCACACTGCTCACACTTCTTGAAATCAAAAGGCTTCCCCCCTTCTTGCTTTTGAGACAAATTTATCAACTAAGCAGAAAAAAAAAATTGGCACACACACTCACAAGGACATGCATGCCAGAAAACATCCTCTAATTTAAACGGACAGAAACAAAAATTCAGAAGATGCCAAGGATTTCTTTTTTTAATTAATAGAAATCATCCTCCAACTCAAATGGACGATAAAGGAGAGGAAGGTGAGAAGAGAGAGAGGAATAAAAATCTTCTAACTTAAACAGATGTTAGTACACGTCCTCTAACTTAAACGGACGCTAAGGGGAAGCAAAGGGGATCAACACTCGTTCTCTAAAAACGAAAAAATGAGTAAGGATACACAAGTCAGAGAAACTATAATAAACTAAGAACAGAAAGGATTAAGTTTAAGAGGAGATTTAAATAATAAAGCACTTAGCCCAGAGCTTGCTTAGGAACCAAGTCTTTCCCAGAGCGGCAAATGAGGTCTGAGTAAGTTAGATAGTTGCATTATGGGTAAGGGAGTATACCCATGAGCTTTGCTAATGGCATTGTGCTTTTGTAAAAGGCCGAGGGATCGGATCTGGCCCATCAGTGAAAATAAAGGACAGATTAACAATATCACATGGATGCACTGTATTACAATCAATCAATACGACTCTTTCAAGATGTATTTATTTAGATTGCAGCTTGGGAAGTTCAAAGAACAGAATGGAGTAGCTGTCTGGGCACTATGACCCTGATCCATTTGTCAAGTGTGATAGCCTGCCAGACAAAAAGGCGGAGGAACAGACAACCCCCAAAATCCCTCCAGAAGGGAGCAGTTAGGTAATGACTTAGAGAATCAGCTGCTGTCATCCTGAGGAAAACAGTAAACCTGGTTATTCTATCAAAAAAAAAAAAAAAGTTAGTTTTTGGAAAATTCTGTCAAGCAGAGCCAAGGGTCATGACATACAACCTATGCTTACGTGCCTGGCTGAACCATCCAAGGTATTGTGGACCAAGCATGCAATTTGGTAAGCTATGGAACAGAGGACTGACATTTGGGACTGCAATTTTAATTTAAGATCAGAGTTAGGCAACCCTTCCAGAACATTGTTAGATTACACAGTCATGGCCCTCTGGAATCATATCATACACAACATCCATTAACAACCTCAAGGAAAAAGGTGAGCGATAAAAACACTTGCTTCTTCAATCTAGCTAGCATTCATGACTCTCAGCTGGAAGAGTGAGCACTTTTGGCCTGTAGTTCATTCATCTTTCTAATAGCAGTCAAAATAATTATGGGGTCTACCATAGTGTGTGACCAGTACAGACAATTTTCAGGAGAATGGAGGACACTGACAGTCCTCTTCAGGACCACTGCAACCTCATCAGGGTTCTTCAATGCATTGTCAGTCATCAAAGTAAGCACTTAGTCAAGGAGGGAAACCATTCAACAGGACAAACTGAAGAACAGATGGGCTACACAAAGAAGTAGTCAGACTCAAAAGGGGTATCTGGGGACCATTTCTCCTTAACTTACAAGCTCCAATATGTCTCAAACACATGAGTTGCTAGGCGGGGGGGGGGGGGGCTCCTGTTGTGCTTGTCTTTTTCCACTTGATCTCAGAAGGACTAAGGAGGGGGAAAATTGAGGGCTGCGCATGGCCAAGACATCCTGTGAAGACCCCTGGCCTGTTAGTCCAGGACTAAAGGAGGTGCCAGTGAATCTACAGTCTACATTATCGGGGGGGGGTCCTGTAGGCAAGCCTGGAAAAATCAAGACCTGTATCAACTCCCAATACCAAAGACTAAGGCTGTCAATTTTGAAGGTTCAACTCCTGAAAACTAAGGCCTGCAGACAAAGTCAGAGAACATAAACCAAACGCAACAAAGAACCAGATGACTTGACACCAACTGTTGGGGCCAACACAGCTGTTAGCAACCAAGTCAAGACCCAACATCAACTTGCAAAAAACTGATTCTAGGCATGCAGTACCCAGTCCAAAAGGGGTAAAGACAGAAGAAGACCCCAAGAAGTTAAACACAGCACTGATGCAGATACCAGTCCAGAAAGAGTCACAATCAGCAATGTCAACAAACAGACCACTAAAATTAAAGGTTATCAATTCCATCTGGGCTGAAGGTATCAACAATGAGTTGACAGACTGTTTCCAGGGAACTGGGTCACCCCAGTCTGGAAAGGTATCTTGACCCATGTTATAGAAAGTGGACAGAAGGTGTTCTCAAGCCTCCAATATTAGCAGGGGGAAACACTTGAAACTAAATCTACTGCACACTAAAGAGTGGCTGCCACATCCTCTTGTAGTTTAAGAGGATGAAAACAGACCTGCACGATATAACGGATGCCAGGAAAGAAGAAATGTGGGGAGTGGGTGAAGTTCAGATTAAAAAAACACAAAGAAAAACACTTTTAGAACATGAAAAGTTGAGGGGAGAGGTTCTCTTACTTTTTCAACATCCAGTCTATTATTTCTTTCCTTTAAGCTGGAAGACATTAAAGATGCAAGTATGCTAATCACTGGAAAAATTAATATATGAATGCATGTCATTTAATCTAAATCAGAATATCTAAACACAACTGATCTAAGTGCAACTCATCTAAAACACTTCATCTAACCAAACATAACTCAAAAACCCTACAGGAAAAAAATGTTTTTGTAGGAGGGCAACTCTCACTCTCCCCCCAAGTTATAACAACTTTGTCACACTGCAGTGGAAGACGGTATGGCTGAAAACTAATGGATTGGTCACTTCCACTGCCTACTCTGCCAGGTAATAAACTCCTCACAAGCTCGAGCTGCTCCCCTAACCCATAAACCCTCTTATCACTACAGGAATTCTCCAGAACTGAATAACAGACAAAAAACTCCACTATATTGTAACATTAGGTCTAATCTGAATATGAAACCTAGTAGGAAAAGCAATACACAGCTTCTCTACAGGTCCTTTAAGCAATGACAATTTCAGAGATGGAAAGGTAGACAGGTTGTTCCAGTGTCCAGGCAGAGACCAGATAAATCTAAAGCTCTGGTAAGAACATAACTTAATGAATTTCTCTAGTCCTGACAGACACTGAATGCTAACAGATAAGAATCCCCAAATGACTTTGGGTGGCCTAAGCCAGCAAGCCTTTTAGAACGCATTCTTTGAAGGAGACCCAAGCACGGATGGATAAGTCAAACTACAATGTTTGCAAAGTATACAATGAAGACCAAGCAACAGAAGGCACTGGAAATGACGTGAGCTCTAACAGAGTATGTTTTTGGTCACATGGCCAAGGACCTACTTACAGAGGTGTAATAATGCAGAATATACTCTGATAACCACTTAGAATGATTTTCCAAATCTTTTGTCCCTTCTGGGCTGAAAAATAGGGCACCAACAGTTGTTCATCCTTTCTACACTACCTTATCTTGTCAAGATAAAAACAAAAGTTGTCTATGAACATCCAAACACTGTGGCTGATGTTCCTTTAGTTGGAATATTTGGAAAAGGAAACTGGCATATACACACACACATGTATATATATATATATATATATATATATATATATATATATATATTGGTTCAAACTGGTTTGTGTAGCCATCTTTGGCACAAACTATAGATAAGATTGAAGGATGACTTTGCCTATATGAAAGCAACTATATGGACAGTGAGAAGACAAGGTATGAAGTTCAGAAATCCTACCTGCCAAAGTTACAGTCACCAAATGGGCCATTTTTAATGACAAAAACTTAACAGGAATATGATGTGCTTGGTGGAATGGTGGTTTGGTCAACATTTCCAAAACAAAATTTAGATTCCATGAGGGGGGTGATTTTACCAAGTGTGGTCTGGAGTAATAAAACATCTTTTATGAAGACTTTACAAATCTCAAGTTAAGCCAATGAAGTTGACTGAAAACCATCATGAAGTGAGGATATGGTTGCCAACTGAACCTTAAACTGAGGAGCAACTGGCATCTTTGTTAAAATATTCTGCCAGAAAGGTAACAATGGTGAACAGCTGCCACAGGTTCTATTATTCTTCTGTGCCCAAATCAATAACTTTTTTATATTTGCCTCTGTAAATCTTTACTGTTTAAGGTTTTCGAGTGGGTGCAATTCAATCAATAGCTTCTGGAAAGAATGAATGGTTTCCAAAAATTATTGAAGAGGAGAAACTATACGATTAGGTGAAAGGACTGCATGTCCCGCTGAGGCCAAACAGAGGTACAGGGAGGGGCTCTGTGGGAGAAGTTTTTTTTTTTTTCTTGAGGTGATGCCATAACAAGGGAAAACATACCACACAAGGCCAGAATGAGGCTGTGAGGAGGCCCTGCACCTTGAACACTTGGCTTTCTAAATGAACCTGGTTATTAGTAGGGTTGGGGGAAAGGCATAAGGGAGACCAACCACGGGATAGAGTCTCTTGGTGGCTGTACTGACTGAGGAATGATACATAATTGTTGGCATTTGATACCAGAAGACATACTGAAGAGACAGCAACAATGTCTTCCCCATTCCCATAATATGCTGAATCCCATCTTTGTATTGAGAGATCATTCATGTGGGTGCAGTATTTGTCTGTTTAACCTGTTCAACATCCTACTATGACCCCCCCCTTATGTGCATTACTATTAGAAAGAGATGCAATACAGACCATTCCCAGACCATCATAGCCTCTCTGCATAGAAGGTTTGAATGTGCTTCTCCTTGCTTGTTTACATACCATACCACTGCTAAGTTGTCAAAGTATATAAACACTGCATCCCAATGGAGAGTCAAGAAATGTCCACAATGCTAGACTTACTTGTATCTCAAGAGCACTGGTGTACTGTGCTGTACTGGTGAGAGTCTTATGAAGTCTTAAGTAATGCCCCCCCCCCCACCCTGGATGGCTGCATCCACGGTAACAGTGTCATTCGGATGTGGCGTAGTCAACAGTGTTCCAGAAGACAGATTGCATGGGTTTGTTCACCTAAACCCTTGATGCATGCTTCTAACTTTTTTACTCAAACTCATATGTTGTGAGGTTTGATCCCACTGGCTTCAAAGAGTCCACTGCAAAACCCTCAGACACAGTTAAGCATAAGGAAACAGATAAAATGAAGCAAACACAAGGCTCAATATTTTGAGACTTGTTGTTGCAAGAGGCTGATGGTCTTGTGTTATGTCTGACACTTCCCTGGTTACGACACAAATCTTTGCTGTGGGCAAGGTTCCTTATTCACTCCGCCAGGCTGGAAGTTGTAGGGAAAGACAACCCCAGACTGCCTCCACAGTGGGATACTTGGGCATCCCTTCAGGATTTATACGGGGAAAAAAAAAACAAAGGATTAATAGGACCCTGGTGGTTGGGACCACATCTGTGACACACGCAATGGACTGACTGGAAGTATTCCTACCTCAGGAGTTCCTGCTTTCTTTTCTAGGGTTGTTGGAACTTACAAAGCCATAAATTCTAAGAGCTTTTTGATTCCTTTGGAACACACTGAGGGGCTGCAAATTTCACTTCCACAGCTGTGAGAATTTGCCTTCTTGCTCAAAGTGCAATAACTTCTAAATTGGTTGCCCCAAAAAAAGCTGGCGCTGTCAATGGAGGACTTGATGAATGCCACCTTAAAGTGGTCAACAAAGTCTATAAAGTGAAGGCAGTCTTGTCTTCTCATTACACAGCCTGAGCTAGTGGTCCAAGATGCTCCATCTATGGAAATGTGGATGAGCCACATGACAAGTGAGGAAACAGTGCTCAATGTTGCTCTTGGGTCTCCAATTAATGTTCTTAAGTTGATTGTTGTCAGCTGTATCAGGGTGAAAGCTTTTTTCTCTCTGCTAAACTTCTCTGAAATCTAACCATGTGCATCATGTAGCTCAGGGCTGACACAGAGAACATACTGAACACATACACCCTAGTATACATACTGTCCTGGATTCCATACTCAGCAGTTGGATGGCTTGGTCATATTGTGGGACCACCTTGCATAGAGGCTGCAGCTACCACTACGGAGTCCACATAAGAGGTCCCTTGCTCCAGTGCTGCCCATTACTGTGGATCCACAGCTCCCTGGTTTCCTGGGGATCAGTTCAGCCATGTCTGGTCCTTTCCAAGCTCTGTAACAGACCATTTGCAATAACTTGTCTAGTGAAGGCACTACCAAAACAATGAGGAGAGAGGACCTGTAGGCCTCCTGTAAGATCTCTTATTCTGGGGGAGGTGTGGTCTACAGGCTAAGATCCCCTCTGTCTCCTCTTTACCAAGATGTCATCAAAATTAGCATCTTCTGAAGGAGATCTGAGGGAACCTCCTCTTTGCTGAGATCTATACCTGGGGAGAACTCCAAGGGAGAACTACTAGTCCCCATGCCCTGATGGAACAAGCATGGTGATCAGCCAAAGGCCGTAATTTCAATGGTGCCTCTGTACATAATTGGTAGACACTGCATCTGTGCCTACAGACAGCTTAAATCTAGTCAACTCTGCACTATCAAATCCACTGAAATACTCAAGGCCAGGGCCAATGGTGCTACACTACAGGAACAACAGTCAGAACACAAAAGCTGGAAGCACCTCCAACTGCTGATACTGAAGACTCTGGCACTGTACTCAAGATAGCGATCTTAAATACCAAGACACTGAACACAAAAGTACAGCTGTGTACACTTACCATAAATGTAGATGTTCGAGTGTATTCAATGTTGCAGTTATTACATTTAGGTAATCTGCTGGCAGGTTGCCCTCAGTCGGCCTGAATATCAAAGTCTTGGGTCCAGCGTCGGTTGCGGTCTCCTCTTCCATGACGTCAGGTTGTCAGGGGTATAAAACAGGCAGCTGATTCCATTTTCTTTAATTTTTCTTGCCCCAGATGTCAGGTGCCCCCCAAATGGGGAGCAAAAAAAAAATATATATATATATATATAAACTATACATACATGCAATTGTCACAACATACACTTTACCTTCATCTAAAGGCAAACACACCACAAAGGCTGTAGAATATAGTGAAGGAAAGAAAAGCTGTAGAATAAAGGAGGATGGCAGGTGGGTAACCCGGACTGCAACAGTGAATACACTCGAACATCTACATTTATGGTAAGTGAACACAACTGTACTATGTTCTTCGTATTTCACTGCTGCAGTCATTACATTTGGGTAGAATCCCAAAGCTATGGATGGGAGGCTGGAATTAAATAGCATTAGGAGCGACTATAAGGCCCTGCAGTACTGCAGTGGCAAAGCCTGCCCTGGACTTAGAGAAGAGAGGCAAATGATAATGCTTCGTAAAAGTATGAACATAACTCCAAGTAGCAGCTTCTAGAATAACTTTGATTGGCACCCCTCTGAGAAAAGCTGCTGATGTAGATGCAGCCCTGGTGGAATGTGACCTGATGCCCTTGGGCACCGGTTAACCATGATGCAAATAGCGGAAATGAATGCAGTGGCTTATCCACTTTGAAACAGTCTGCTTTGAAATAGCCTTTCCCTCTGATCCTGCAGCAAATGCCACCAGTAGCTGCTCAGACTTTCTTAGAGATTTTGTCCTGTTTAAGTAGACTCTTAGTTGTCTGTATACGTCCAAGGAATGCAGAATCCGCTCCCCCTTGTTCTGTGGATTTGGGTAAAAAGTTGGCAGGTGAATAGTTCAGTTAAGAACCACACTGGATACCATCTTAGGCATAAAGGAAGGACTGGTCCTAAGGGACAAACTGTTTGGGTAAAATATAATAAAAGGCTCCACAGGCATGAGGGCCTGTAGTTCTGAAGCCCTTCTTGCTGATGTGATTGCCAGAAGTAAAGCTGTTTTCCATGATAAAAACTTTATATCTGCAGTAGCACCTGGTTCAAATGTAGGCAGGATGAGCTTTTCCAACACAAAATTGAGGTCCCATACAGGAATTGGTGATCTTCTAGGAAGCCTTAAATTTTTGGCCCCTCTTAAGACACTGTTTTAGCAAAGGATGAGAAAAGATCGGTGGCTCTGCGTTGTAATGAGCCGAGATGGCAGAAGCATGGATTTTTATTGATAAAGATAGGCCCTTGTCATCTCAGTCAAGTATTGTAAAATCTGAGGAATATTTGGCTTTGCTGTGTCAGCTCCTTGTGCTTGGTTCCAAGCGCAGAATCTCTTCCATTTATCAGCATAATATTTTCTAGTACTAAGCCTTCTGGCTTCCAAAACGACATCCATCACAGATTTACTGAGAGGTGTTGTTTGAATAACGACATGATTAGCCATGCTGCCAGGTTCAGAGTTTGGAGCTGATTGTGGAGGATTTGATTGTTCTGCTGAGACAGTAGATGACGTATTTGAGGCAAATACAGAGGAGGGAGCTGAGACATACTCCTTAGGATTGGGTACCAGTGCTGGCGAGGCCAGTCCAGGACAATTAGAATCATTTTTGTTTTTTCCTGTCTGACCTTTAGTAGGACCTTGGGAAGAAGAGGCAGAGGAGGAAAGGCGTAGACTGATAGGTTTTTCCAACTGAAGGACAGGGCATCCACTTTCCATGCTTGTCTGCGATAAGTCCTTGTGCAGAATTTGTCCAGTTGATAATTCAGGGGAGAGGCAAATAGAGCTATGTCCGCGCTCCCCCATTTCTTTGTTATCATGCTGAAGACTTGTGGATCCAGTTTCCACTCATGGGGGTCCATAAGGTTTCTGCTTAGGTCGTCTGCCAGAGTACTTTGTTTTCTTGGCAGGAATTGAGCTTGAAGATGTACTTGGTACGTCAAGGCTGTGTCCCACAATGCCATGGCTAGTCTGCAAAGGGGGTAGGAATGTGTGCCCCCCTGCTTGTTTATGTACCACATAATTGTGGTGTTGTCCGTCTTTATCAGTAGTTGTCCTGGATGAAGTAAGTCCTTGAAGGCTGTCAGGGCATTCTGAACAGCTAACATCTCTTTCTGGTTGATGTGTAGATGCATTTGTTTTGGGCTCCATATGCCCTGAATGCATCTTCCCACCAGGTGGGCCCCCCAAGCATAGTCTGATGCGTCTGTAGTTAGGGTTTATTTGGCAGGGGGTAGAGTGAAAGACCATACCATATTCTGCTGACATGCCTCTGCCCACCAAAGAAACTCCTGTTGTAGGCAGGGAATGAGTGGAATCATTGTTTCTAGACTGTGACAATGTTGACTCCATAAACCTTTTAGGTACCACTGTAGTTTCCTCATATGCAGTCTTGCATATGGAATCAGTAGAATGCAGGATGCCATGAACCCCAAAGCCTGCAGAATTTGTCTTGCAGACAACTGGATTTTTGTTGCCATCTGTTTGAAGTAAACAGTAAGTTGCCTTTGTTTGTCTGGCATAAGGTAAGCCATCTGGGCAGTTGTATTCAAGCTTGCACCAAGGAATGTAATCTTTTGAGAGGGTACCAGTTGTGATTTCTTTTCGTTTATTATGTACCCTAGGCATGTTAGAAGCCTTTTCACAAACGCCAGATGTTGAAGAAGAATGTCCTTGTTTTCTGCTTGAATGAGACAGTTGTCCAAATAAAGATAGACTTGTATACTTCTTTGTCTGCAAAATGCAATTACTGGTGCCAGGCACTTTGTAAGGACCCTGGGAGCAGTAGATAAGCCAAAGGACAATACAGAGAATTGGTAATGCATAAAACCAGCCTTGAAGAGGAGGTATCTTCTGCATGATTCCCTTATTGGGATACACAGGTATGCCACTTTTAAGTCTAGAGTCACTAGCCAAGCATTCTTGCCCAGCATGGGCAGAAACTGCTGCAAAGTTAGCATTTTGAACTTTGGTATGTCCAAGAATGTGTTCAAAATCGATAAATCCAGTATTGGGCATCAGGCATTGTCTTTTCCGGGTACCAAGAACAGTCTTGAGTAAAACCCTTGTCCTTTTTCCTGTTCTGGTACTGGCTGAATAGCCCCCATATCCATGAGGGATGTAACTTGTTTCTGTGCCTCTGCCCATTGATTTTGTGGCAGATCTGGCCAACCGTTTGGAATTGGCAAGGTATGGAAATGAAATCTGTATCCCTGGGATACCATGTTTAATGCCCACTTGTCCTGGGTTAACTGCCAATTTTGAGTATGAAGTGCTACTTTTCCTCCTAAGGGGGCTGCCAAAAGATAAGTGCTTGGTGATGGCAGAGGGAAGTCATTGAGACTGTTTACTGTAGGGTTGTGCTTTATTTCCTCCAGATTTGGAGGTAGAGGCACCCCATTGCTTTGACCTGTAAGAATCCTGTGATTGGTATCTAGAGCCCTTAGAGCGCCTGGATTTGCCCCGTGAAGCTCTGTCGGACACAGGAAAGGACCAATTTTTTGTAGGCCAGTGACTACTGAATCTTGGTGGCTGTACTTGTAAAAAGTCTTTTACAGTTTGCATAGACTTAGCTTTATCTTCCATATTCTTTGAAACCTCTTCTGCCTTATTACCAGAGTATCATGCTGTAAAGGTGCATCAACAACTTAGCTTTAACATGATCAGGCAAACTTTGCTCCTTGAGCCAGGCATGCCTTCTAATCACAGATCCGGTAACTGCGGCCCTGCAGGAGGCCTCCAAGGAATCAAAACCACATTGCAAAGTATGCTTTCCAACCTGTTCTGCTGCATGCAATAATTCCTGTAATTCTTTATTTTCCACACATTCAGAAATCAACATCATTTTCTGTTTCAATAATCCCATAACATGCTGTTGATATTTAAGCATATGAAACTGGCAGTTTTAGGCCCTAATTGCCAAGGTTGCAGACGTATAAACCTTCTTTCCCCATCTATCCAGTGCCCTGGAATCTCTACCAGAGGGGGGGGAAGGATTCTTAGTTGTTGAGGCCTTTACATCTTTAGGACCCTGTGAGATAGTTTCAGGGTCAGCAGCAGGGTTTTTGAATAAAAATTTGTGAGTCAGGAACCCTGTAATATCTGTCTGGCTTGCTAGGAGCCGGAGGTAAGGAATCTGGAGTCATGCTTGATTCCGAAAACACATCAACAATGTCTAATACAGGAGGTATGGCCAAAGGCCTATGCTGAGGGAGAAGAAGGAAATCCCTAAGCCTCTTTTTTGATTCTGAGAAATCTTCACTCTCCCAATGAAAATATTCCCTCAACGTATGCAAGGTTTCTCCAAAGGAATAATCTTCAGGAGGAGATGCAGATGGGATGGATTCCTATGCATCTGAATCCTCATAGGGTGGTATAGAAAATTCCTGATCAGAGGAGGAATCAGAAAAAACAGAAACCTGATCTGAAGATTCATAATTAGTGTCTTGCCTAGGCCTCTTATCAGGGGGGGTTGGGAACCCCTGATCAAGGTAATTAAGTCTTCAGCCATTTTAATCACTTGCTTTTTGGGCATAGAGGCCTGAGCACGTGGCTCATGCTTCATTTTTGTAGCCTTAGAAGTTTCTTTTGGCTTTGTTTTTAAAGCGGACGTCAGTTTTATATAGAAATGTTGAGGCCTGAAGACATCCTCAGAAGCCGGTGCCTGCTCAGCGGCTCCAGACCCATCCAAAGGAGAGACATCCGCGGGTACAATACTTTGAGAATCTCGCGGCATGCCGGACTCCACATGGGTCTCGATAGAGGCCTGTGACTCAAAAGTAGCGGGTATCAGGGGCTGCAAAAGCACCTCACTGAGTACTGGTGACTGGCTTAGGAGAAGCTTCGTCGTCGGTTTTAGACCTCGACGGTCTGTCTGTCCTTTTCTTTGCTTTTTTTTTGTGAACTCCGGTAGCCGTATTGCTATCCCACGACATTTCAGGGTAGTTAAATCAGTTTCCAAAATATTATGAAGCAAAGATATACTGACGCTTAACAGTGCTTTGGTTAAATCTAGCACAAAACCGACAGCAAGGCACGTTATGATCTGGGCCTAGGCAAGGAATACAGTACAAATGAAAATCCTTATGAGGTATTTGCTTCCCACAAGTAATACAATTATTAACTTTTACTGACATCGGTATAAAGCAAGAAAAAGTTTCCCCAACAGGGTACTTAGCTTTAATTGAAGACTTCGGTTCTGAAACTTGAATTCGAAAAATTCAGGAGTCGGCCGACTGGCACTTGCAAAATGCTTCTGCTTCGGGCACTGCCCGGCAAGAAAGACTAAAGAAAATGGCGTTGGCTGCCTGTTTTATACCCCTGACGTCATGGAAGAGGAGAAATCAACTGACGCAGGACCCAAGACTTTGAAATTCAGGCTGACTGAGGGCAACCTGCCAGCAGATTACCCAAATGTAATCACTGCAACAGTGAAACACGAAGAACATGTGCTCCAACACAGAGAATGCCACTGACAACAACAATGTAGTCATCTACACTGAAAACTCCTTGAAGCCAGTTAGTCCTGGTATTGACATGATCAGTGCTACGGATATCACCAGTGCAGAGAGCATCAGTGCAGAAAATGGAATATCCATCCATACCATATGACAATGTGCAGGTGCTGGCATCAATTCCAGCAGAGCAGGTACCGAAACAGGACATGCAGAAGGAGTAAATCTCAGTGTGTACATGGATGGTACTTCACAGCCTACTGTGGCTGTCAGGAACAAGATACGGTACCAAACTTGTGCCTTCACAAAGGCAGACATAACTTGCTCATAATCTAGGGGTGTTGGGCTCCTATGGGACCTCTAAGAGCAAAAGGAAAGCAGGTCTGGATATCATCCTTCTTAGGGAGGGAAAGAAGACTTGACTAGGGTGGCTGTAGTGGAAGGACCCTGTCTGGGGGAAGGGGAAACTACCTTGGGTAGTCCTGAAAGAGTCAGTTTCTCCAAAACCAGGAGGTCCAGTTCTTCTGCACTGAGAAATAACTTATCAAGCGTGCTGGGGGGGTTTCCAAAGCTACTACTTCTGTATAAAATAGACCTTTAAGAAACTGCTTACTCTTCCTGTCAGAAAGGGTACGAGAACTGAAGTTTTTGCAGTTGATGCTGCTGCTGTACAAAATGAGAAATGCCAAGGTACAGACTGCACATATCATGCAAGTCCTGTGGGAGAATTTTATGCCTGCACTTTTTACATTTTGAACTCTTGTTTAGATTTCCAGAATTCTTGTTTAAATTCCCTGTCCATTACTTTGGAAGAAACTAAGGACCAAATCAACAACTAACCACTAACTAAAAGGATAAAACCAAAGCAACTCCATTAGCAAGATAGCTGTAATTAACTAGTCTGCAACAGTAAGACACACACACACCCACGCACTAAACAACTCTCCCTACTATACCAACAAGTACACCCACCATCTACTTATTACTATTTTTTATTTTATTTTATTTATTTATTTGTAAAGGGGAAAAAAGGACAGTCACTAAGCTGAAGATCAGCAAAGGACAGAACAAATTTTTGATGATGGTAGGAGGAAGGCGGGAAGAGCGACAGGAAAAAAGTCAGAAAAACAGAAAAGCTTTGTAGAAGCTAATCTTAAAAGGTACTGCCAGTTGCAAAGATCTCAAAAAAGAGCACTTGTTTGTCCAAAAATATAGATCCTCTAACTCGACATGTTAGGAGACATCCTTGTGGCTTACTGGCAGCAGAGATATCTGCAGAGTTCCTATAGTGCAAAGGGTTTATGGGTTAGGGAATGACTTCAGGCTTGTAAGAATACTTTTGCTAGGCACAGTAGTTGTCAGAGACAACCGGTCCATTAGTTTCCAGTGTCCAGACAGGGCCAGGAAAATGCATGGTTTTACTTTATACCTGTCCAAAAATTCAAGCAAGCAGTGAGTGATAACTCTTGCAGTTTTAAATTTTGCTTCTTTTACAATTGTACACACAATCAAATGCAAACTGAAGGTCTGTGCCATAAATGAATATAGATTTCTTACCTTCAAGCATGGCCAAGCTAGGCCTAAATGTGGAAGTTAGTGGAGGTCGACCACTTGTACTCAACTCTGGGACATGAACAGCATCCTGTGCCACAAAAAAATCTTTGGGAAGGAAAAAACAAAGCTATTCAGTAATAAAAGAAACCTCAAACTTCATTACAAACGATGTATATTCATTCATTTTCTGATTATCAGCTCAATCTCATTCAGGGTCATGAGGCAGATGGATTCTATCCAAACACTCAACAGGTGCAATGCTGAGAAACTATTCAAAACTCGGGTGCCAGCTTATTGTACACACATAGCAAAACCACCTATAGGCGGATCTGTAGGACTGTCAATTCACCTATGGCACGTTTTTCCAACATGGGAAGACGCTAAAGCGCCAGGCATAAACCCGCACAAGCACAGTGAAAGCACACAGACTCAGCATCAGTGCCATCCCAGCTAAGAACTAAACTACACAACTAAGAGTTGCGAGGCAGAAACTAAATGTTACACTACTGTCATGCCTAAAACCAAGTTCAATAGTGCATTAAAATAAAACTGCCAAATGACTCCATGCTGTAATTGTACTAATGTTGTCACTATCCAATTTCAACTGGGCTAGCTCCATGGACATGTGGTTTTACAGTCATCTCTTCCCAACTATTCCACCCTAAATAAAAAATGGCCAATAACCTACTCAGCTTTGGTAAACATCTCACATCAGTTCTCCATATTCTGTAACATCAGGTTAGGTTAATTACTCCTTACTACATTCCAGAGCAAAATGTGACGGAGATGTGTGTGTGTGTTTGGGGGGGGGGGGACTACTGTAATACTGAGCTGCCATCTTTCTGATATAACAAAGGAACCCCCCCCCCAACTCGTTTAACTTTGCTCTGGTCACAATCCAAACAGGGAAAAATGGCAACAGATAAACAATCCATGCGACATATAATGCAATTGCTTTACACATTGTAGTTATGTTTATTCAAAGAGAAACATTAGCCTTATATAAAAGCAAAGTGTCACACAGCTTCGTTAGCTATATTTTCACATTGTACACCTATTTGGCTGTTGGTTCTGTATTAAATCAAAAGCTCTTCCTGTAAAGTTAAACACTTTGATGCAAAGAAACAGTACTTTACCAAAAAAATCAAGAAAATATTTTCAAACTTTTCTGTCAAAACAATTACATTCATTTTTGGCATCCTGTTCCTGAAATATACCATACTTAAATTTTTACTACATTACTTGCAACCCAAAAATCAACTAAATCTCCTGAGGTAAAGTGTCAATTACCATTTGAAATATGTAGAAAAGAAGTTACGTACTTACCATAACTTGGTATCTGTGTTGTCCAATTTCATTATGCATCACAAATGAGTCAGGAGTAAAGGTGCCCTGGTTGATGTCGCTGTGGTGTCGGCAGCAAAGTACCTGCTGCGCGTGTTGTTTAGGAGCGAGGCAAAGAGGTCGCAGCTAGGTTGGCCCCAACAGATGAATACCTGCTTCAGTACTGACAAGGACCACTCGCGAGGACTTGATATCAACCTGCACAAACTGTCCACCAGAACGCTGGATTCCCCCAGGCCGTGTACTGCAATGAGAAAGCAGTTTGAAGCGATTGCCCATTCCCAAACTCTCATGGCCTCTCTGCACAGTGGGTAAGAATGGGTTCCCCCTTGCTTGTTGATGTACCATACCACCCTTGTACTGTCTGTCAAAATTGCAACTGTCCCCAGAGGAAGGCAGTCCTGAAAGGCTTGCAACATGAGAAGAACTGCCCTCATCTCCAGGGCATGTATGTGCAATATGGTCTCTGTGGAGGACCACGTGCCTTGGACCATCTTTCCTTGAAAATGCCCCCCTCTACCCCAACAGGGAGGCATTCATGGTTACTGTGGCCGGGGGGGGGGGGGGTCTGCCAAGATGAAGGTCATCTGCAAGCATCCATCACTGCAGGTGATGCCTGCAAACTGGAATAAGCCTGACTGGGGTTGATAACGGGTGTCGTCAAATAGACCATTGTACTGCCAGGGTGCTATGGAGAACTCACATGAAAAACCTGGCTAAGGGCACTAGAAGAATGGCAGCCAAATGAAACCTAGGGCCATGAGGACTAGGCAAGCTAGAGGAGATAAAGTAGGCACTGAACCTGCTGTCTCAGAGATCTTACTCTCTTGTAGGGGTAGGGCTACAACTTCAGTGATGGTGTTTGACTGTATCTTAATGAATCTGATATCCTGTACTGGGGCCATTTTGGATGTTGCCGTGTTCACTGTGATTCCCAAGTGACAGAACAGGTGCAGTATCACCTGAATTGCCAGGAGTAGTTGATGCTTAGTGGGTGCCATTAGGAGCCAATCGTCCAGGTAGGGAAACACCTGGAATCCTTGCAGACAGAGGTGGGTTGCAACTACTGCTATGCATTTGGTGAACAGCTGGGGGCAGTGGTGAGGCCAAAGGGCAGTGCTCTGAACTGGAAATGATAGGCTCCCAGCCAAAAGCACAGATATCTCCTGGAGTACCTACTTTGATGTGATAGTAAGCATCCTGGAGAGCTACAGAGCACATCCAGTCATCCGTGTGCATGAGTGGCAGAATGGACTGTACTGTAACCATGCGAAACTTCACCTTCTAAAGAAATAACTTCAGAGTGCTCAGGTGCAGGATGGGTCAAAGGTCCCCAGTCTTCTTTAGCACCAAAAAGAAGTGTGAATAAGAGCCACATCCTAGTTGTTGGGTTGCGACCCACTGGATGACTCTTGTCTAAACGTTTTTGTACTTCTACGGCGGCACTCTCCCTCTGACTGGATGGCACATTGGGGAGATGCTCCTTGGTGCAGGGAGGAGGAAGGGAAAGGAGTATAATAACCTCTGAAAATTATGTTTAACACCCAAGGTGTCGCTTGTTATGTCTGTCCAACCTTCTGGGTGTAAGGATAGTCTGCCCTCAACTGCCTCCAGAACAGGACAGTTGGGCAGCGCTGAAAGGACCCTGTCAGAGAAGGGTTCCCTGAAGCCTTGGTTTTGTGGACCACCTCTCCCTCTGGGGCAGCTTCTACCACTGAATCCTCTCCCTCTGCTTCTAGAGAAGGATTAGTCTTGCAAATCAGGAAAAGGCCCTTGGGATTTACAGAACCACATCTTCCCGCTCCACTGATTCCTGGAAAAGGTCTGTTGGGGCAGAAGGAAACTTCATCCCTACAGCAGATAAGGTCTTGTCCTCCTGTTCACTGTGGGTAAGACTCACCTTAACTGATGGTCCGAACAAGGAGGAACCATCAAAGAGGGTGTTAATAAATTACGCCTTAAAGGAGTGCACAAACCCACACAGTCTCATCCAGGCAGGGAGATTAACCTCAGAGGACTTAGCAATAGAAGCCATAGTATTCAGCTGGGTGGAAACCTTTTTGAAGTTTTCTTCCGACAGTGATGGCATCAGAGAGGTGGAGATTTCTTTCACTAGATCTCTCTGGAGGCATGTGAAGTGTGCTAGGTAATTCAATGCTCTCGGCAAAAAAGTGGCTGAGCCAAACACCTGGTTTCCATGTTTGTCCAAGGCCATAGACTCTTTGTTCGTGGAGCAAAAACAGTAGATGTTCAGTGAGCTCTTTTTTGGTAGCTCCCACACCGCAATGGCATCAACCGGGACACCTTTACTCCTGACCCATTTGTCATGCATAATGAAATGGACATCATCAGATGTCTACATTTTTAAAAAAATGAAATGCACAATAAAACCTGGAACTTAAAAAGAATCCTTGAATTACTTAACTCTTGTTAAGTGGAGCTCTGGTGGTTTTATATAGTACCTTACACTACTTACTCCATAATTTTGTAGTAGTACTTCATTGAAAGGACTGAAGAAACCATTGAAAGGAATGCCAAAATGGGTCAAAGAAAAGGAATCCAAAAGGATATAGAATAAGTCATACAAATATCTGCTTAGACTCTAAGTGATTCTCAGTGGAAGTGTGTGTGCATCAGGGTCCAACTGTGAGCTCACTGCTGTTCGTAAGAGACAGATCACGAAAGCTACTGTATGCATATGATGTGGCATTACAAGCAGACTCTGAGCAGGAACATAAACAACTGAATGGGAATGAAATGCAAAACTGAAGGTACATGGGATAAAAATGAGTACAGATAAGATGACGGTCATGGCAGAAAATGGGGGAACTCAGACCAACATAGAAATTCAACTAGAATGCAAAACAGTAAAGTAGGCAACATCTTTAAGTACCTGGGAGGGGCGGTTGAGGAGAAGGGAAGTCTGAATAAGGAGGTCAAAGCTAGAACCAGAAAGGCTGCAGTTAACTAGCACAAGAGTGTCAGGGGTAGTGTGCAACAGAATACCACCGAAGGTGAAAAGTAAGGTGTACAAATCAGAGCTTCAGTAGGCACTTCTATATGGTACAGAAACCTAGTTAGTGAAGGCAGAATAGTTGAGGGAGCTAGAAGTGATAGAGAAGTACTGTCTGATAAAGATGGTAGAATGCGCACTACAGGACAGAAGAAGAAATGATGGCATCAGAGAAGAAGACAAAGTAGCGCCACTTGCAGAAAAGGTCAAAGAGAAGAGATCACAGTGGTTTGGAACTTGGTACGTCAGCAAAACAGACAAAAGCAGGACAGCAGAAGACAATTTGGTGATGATGATGATGATATGGGAAAGACAGGAAGAAGGCAAGAGGAAATAAGGATGTCCAGTGAAATGGATGGACTGTGCGAGAGATAACCTGCGAAGGTCAGGAACAATGCTCAAAGGTAGGAGAGTGGCATGAATCAAAAGATATAATGACAGTTTACATGATACCTCAACCCCATACAGAAAATGGGAAAGATAAGGGGCTGATGATTCAGAAGGCATGGCAAAGGATGAGAACTGTGAGAATGTTGAAGTAATGATTCAGAAATAGAATACTGCATGCAAATAAAGGAGAAACTAAATAAGCTATCTGTCCCCTTGGGTCTCATAACACACACAAGCATACAGATTCATTCTGTGTTAAGGCATTAGAGAAGAGGTCAAAGGAGGAGATGGAAGTAATGGACCAGAGGTAGAGTACTGCATGCAGTTAAAGGAGAAAGAAAACAGCCTATCTGTCCATTGCGCCCAAAGGAGATCTAACAATGGGTCTCTAGTTCATTATGGGTTTCCAGTGCAGACCAACATTAAACCCACTAAAGACAAACTTGCATTGTATTCAGTATTGTTTATTGCTAAACAAGCAGGAAGCAGAGTAGCTTTGCGATCCTTTAATTACGACTTTCTTGTAACTGAATTTAAATTCACAGGCTTCAGAACAGGCATAGTATTAATAAACAAATATCACTGCGAAAACAGACAGCATGCACATGGACATACACACTATATACACACACAAGATGTGCTACTAAACTTAACATAAACTGTATATGTTTGAATAGATCACAGTTGCAATAGTTCAAGCTATATGGGATATTCTGCCAAGGATAAGATCAGAGGGCTAGCTTCCAAAGCTTTAGAAAAACTCACACACCCTGTACAGCTGGAGAAGAGCAATATTAATCAGTAGCTAAAGCACCAAGTCAGAGTTTTCTTTCCTCAGGGGGAGGCTAGAGCCCTAACAGATCAAAACACTAATATAAAAATCCCACACCCTGGGATAAAAATACAAAAAATTGGGGGAGGGGGTCTTCAGGGTGCATCTACTGCAACAGTGATCCATTCAACCATCTTCTGTTATGGCAAGTTTACTTGCACAACTGTACTACGTTCGTCATTCATCATTTACTGCTCAATATCTAAGTTGTTTGGCTTCTGCTACATACCTACAATCAACTGCATTACTACCCGAGTTAAGTACAAACTTGCAGTGTTAAAGATTGTACTGCATTTTATTTTTCTGTCTGTTCCATTGAGTACTGTGGTCTGTGTCTCTCTGTAGTTATTTATTTTTCTACTTAATTGTTTCATAGAATACTGTGCTCTCTCTCTCTCTCTGTGTGGGAGCTATTGTGTTTCACTTCACTGATATTCAGTGTTAAACTCTTAGCCTAGAGGGTTTCTCTGTATTTATAAGTGTTAGTCACACATCTTTGAATTTATTACTGTTCAATAACTGAGTTGTTTAGCTTCTGCTACATACCTACAATCAGCTGCATTACTAGCAGAGTTAAGCACAAACTTGCAGTGTTAAAGATTGTACTGCATTTTATTTTTCTATTTAATTGTTTCATATAATTCTGTGGTCTCTCTCTCTGCAGTTAGTTTCCTGCCCTCCCTCTCTGTTCTTGTTCTGGTATTAATCTTGGTGGGTTTGGAACTGCCTGCCCCTCCTACAAATTTGTGTCTGAACACTGCTGATATCATATTTTGATTTCAGACACTCCTACCAGTCCCATCTGTTCAGCTCTATCCCAGCTCTATTCCAGTCTAGTGTTGCTAGCTTATTCTACCTAAAACAGAGAATATTTGTGAAGGGCAAAAGCCACTTAGGTCCTTAATTCTGAGTTATCTTTTGTTTCTCCTTTCTCCCTTTCCACTTTACAAAAACAATGTCTAAGCTTGTTTCCTGCCTTTCCTGTAACTAGTCTAGTCCAGATACAGATATGCTGTAACCAGGACTGTTTCTAAGCATCTGAGCCCCCAAAGCCTTTCTGTATTGGAGGGAAGCCTTCCAGCTTATCAGTGGGAGTGGTAAGAACTAGGTAGCCTATCACAAGAGTGGTTTCTGGCCCAGAAATAGTAGTTTACTGGATGTTTGGCCAGTTTATCCATCTCTTTCAACTTTCTTGTTTAAAAGCTAGTGTTTGCACTTGTTTCCACCTTTCTGTGTTGGAGGGAAGCATTCTAGCTTATCATTGGGAGTGGTACGTACTAAGTAGCCTATCTGCCACAAGATCCAGGTACAGATTCTTAGTTTTAGCACTTGAATTTGCTTATTTGTGCTTAGCACTTGTTGTTAGCACTGAATAAGGTACAAATTACTACAGCACTCAACCTTCCTCTTTACCTAGAGGAAAACAGTTTTTTTACTTACTTTCCTCACTTGCTTAGAGAAAAACAGCTCTTACACCCACTTTCTTTACTTGTCCAGAGGAAAGTAGTTTTTTATTCAGGCATGCCCCAAGGGTCAGCTCCCAGTGTTCTTTCCTATCTCATGAATCTGAGCATCTTGGGGCAATGTAGCAATTGCCTCATGTACACAGACAACCCTCTCCTCCTATCACCCAACACCGCAACCTGTGAGAGATGCACTTATCTAGCCAAACTGGAGGTAAAGCTCTCTCCAACCAATACTGAACTTGACAGTCAAGAGGAAAAGGTAAACACTTGCACCACACCACACTCCTCACATAGTCCCACTAAACCTACACCACCAAAATCCACACATAGAAACACAAAAACATTTGCAGAGTCTCTCAATAACAATCTGCTCAAGATACAGAGACCTCCAAAGCAGCAAAGCAAGCAACCTCCACCCCCCCCAACACAACCCAAATGACACATAGCTCACAGACTCAGTGTGCCAATAAACCATAGCCCATAAGGCAAAACAACGTACCCAACACACTAGTCATAGGTGACTCTACAGTTAAGCATACTGATGTCCCATTCACCAGGCTAAACAAGAAGGTTACTGTCAGCTGCCTGTCAGGTGCCAGGATCCGCCACATAATCCATGCACTCAGGACACTCCACAACAAGTACAAATATGACTGTCATTGTCCATGTTTGTGCGAACGACTTGAGACGTACCCCCTGGACTACATGAAGAGACATGGAAGGGCTCTCCGATCTTCTAACCCAGGCAGGTATGACCCTAGCCCTGAGTAGCATCCTGCCATCGCCCAGAATGATACTGCAGTACAAGGACAAAATGATTGACTTCAACAATTGGCTAATCTTCTGTTGTCATTCTAAAGGGATCCAGTATCTGTCTACCTGGGATGACATGGTCGATAGATCATGATGCTTTGCCAGAGATGGCCTGCACCTGTCGCCCCTGGGATTCCAGATACTGGCTAAGGCTCTTGTTGCCCCTATAGTGCCTTTTTTAGGCAAGGTTCAAATGACAAATTCACCACCGTAACAGGAACAGGCAAGCAAAAACTGAGGGTAATGCTACTCAATGCTAGAAGTCTAAATCTCAAAATGCACTCACTCGAGGCAGTCCTTAAAATGGAGAACATCGATATCTGTGCATTGACTGAGACCTGGTTCAAGGCTCTAGAAAGCATCCTTGCATTACCAAGCTATAACTCATACCACACTTTTCGGCCATCTAACCTGGACCAGAACACCAAAGGCGGAGGTGTGTTCATATTTACTAAGGACATCCACACCTCCAGGCTAGTTGCTCAGCATAATGCATCCAAGGTTATCCAAGTGCGACTAACTCTGGGCAAAAAGTACAGATGTGTACACTTACCATAAATGTAGATGTTAGAGTGTATTCATTATTGCAGTCATTACATTTGGGTAATCTGCTGGCAGGTTGCCCTCAGTCAGCCTGAATATCAAAGTCTTGGGTCCTGCATCGGTTGTTGTCTCCTCTTCCATGACGCCAGGTCGACAGGGGTATAAAACATGTAGCCGACGCCATTTTATTCAGTCTTTCTTGCCGCGCGGTGCCCGAAGCAGAAGCAGTTCGCATGTGCCGGTTGGCCCACTCCGGAAATTTTTGCATTTGAGTTTCGGAACCGAAGTCTTCAATTAAAGCTAAGTACCCTGTTGGGGAACTTTTTCTTGCTCCTTACCGATGTCAGTAAAAGTTAATAATTGCATTAATTGTGGGAAGCAAATACCTCATAAGGATTTTCATTTGTACTGTACTCTTTGCCTAGGCCCAGATCATAACGTGCTTTGCTGTCAGTTTTGTGCTAGATTTAACCAAAGCACTATTAAGCGTCAGTATATTTTTTGCTTCAAAATATTTTGGACCCAGATATAATTAACCTGAAATATCGTCGGACAGCAATCAGACTACCGGAGTTCACAAAAAACGCAAAGAAAAAGAGACAGTCCAAAACTGACAACGAAGCTTCTCCTAAGCCAGTCACCGGTACGCCGGTACTCAATGAGGCACTTTCACGGCCCCTGATACCTGCTACTTTTGAGTCGCAGGCCTCTACCAAGAACCAGGTGGAATCCGGTATGCCGACAGTTTCTCAGAGTATTGTACCCGTGGATGTTTCTCCCTTGGATGGGTCCGGAGCCGCTGAGCAGGCACTGGCTTCTGAGGGTGTTTTCAGGCCTCAAGCTCAATGCCAGAAAGTGCATTGTCATCCCGTTTGGCAAAAACTCAGTACCCATGAACTACCACATAAATGGCAGTCTAGTTAACATCGAATGTGTGATAAGAGACCTTGGGACCCAGGTGGACAGTAGTCTCTCCTTTGATAATCACAACGCCACAGTAGACAGGAAATTCTTCTATGTGGCACACCTCATCACAAAAGGGTTCTCATCCAGGAAAAAAGAGGTCATTGTTCCCCTCTACTTGGCATTCATTAGACCCGTTATAGAGTACAGCGTCCCTTTTGGAATGTACCTCACAAGACATCTGCAGCAGTTGGAAAGGCCACAGAAGTACCTCACAAAGAGGATTACTGGCCTCAAACAAATGCCCTACACTGACTGTTTCAAAAAACCTCCAGCTTTACTCTATACCATATCGCCCACTCCAAGATAATCTCTGCCTAACATATAAAGCTATGTTAAACCCAGAGCTGTTGGACATGTTACACCTAAATAAATCCCAATCCCTCCGAGCTACACGCTCTAGGGACCTAAACCTTGTCACCACAACAAACAGGACATGTTGGAGGGATAGATTCCTGTCCCCGAGACTTGCTATACTCTGGAACAAGCTACCTATGTCAAGCAAAGTTCCTCATTAGCACTCTTCAAGAAAAATCTTGATGAGTGGATGGGAAATAGGAAATACGCCCTGGGATCACTTCTGTGGCTCTGCTTGACAGGGGCACAGAAAATTAACTTTGTTGGGTGGCGTAAGCCAGGGAACCTTGTTAGCTAGGCTTACTTGGGCCCTTGGGCCAATAGCCTAGTACCTACCTATGAATCTATTAGATCACTGTGACAGCAGACTAAATCTATTCTGGATGAGTACCAGAGTTTAGATAGAAAGGGAGAAAAAAGAAGAATCAGTATCCAGGAGGCCCTAGAGAATAGTCATAGAAAGCCTGCTCTGTACCTAGAGAAGCAAACTAGTTTGTAGTGCTTGATAATGGTGTTTATAGATAAAGGAGTTAATGCCTCCTTTCAAAAAAGTCACAGAAGTAGTCAGCTCTTTGATAAAATGGGTTCAGACTTTTTTCTCACCATAACAAGATACTTCCAGGTAAATAGCAGTAGCATGAAAACCATTCAGAAACTCTATTTTGACATTGATTGTTCAGTTTTAGTTTTCACATGAAAGATCAAAGCCCTGAAGGTGTTTTGTCCTTTCAATGTAGTATCTGATTTGACAGGGAACATTTAAACTGTATGAAATTCTCTCCCTAAACGAACGTCAATTAGCCTCGTGAGCAGGTTCAAAAGGAAAACTTTTTTCCAGTACAAAAATAAGATACCAAGAAGAAGCCCACTTGTCTTCTACGTAGATGGATATGGAAAAAAAACTTTCAAAAACAGTTTCACTTGAAGTTTTGAGTGTTGGATCATTGGAAATATCTTTGCCTTAAGCTGGGATGGTCATAGGTTCAAGTTCTCTGTTTATTGGGGAGGATTGTCAATTCCACACACCCGGTACACAGTTTAATTCTGACCTCTAGTTATTGGATAGGCCTGTAATGGTCTGCAGACCGACAATGTAGTAGTGATTTGCTTTTTATAACAGTAAGGACGGCCGAGTGGTCAAAGGAGAAATATTCAGGATTTAAAAGCCTTCCATGGCTAATCAATATGCTGGTCTCCAGATTAAGATGAGGGTTCAAAACCCATTTCTGACTCACCCTTGTTCTGGCCCCCATGTCTCTTATAGACAGAAGCAGATAGTAACTATGCCCAATCTAACATACCCCCACATAACCTTGAGAAACTTCCTAACATATCCCCTCCTAATAAATGCCTACAACACATGGTGGCACAACTGGGTCAGATTGGGTTGTGCAGCTAAGCTTATAAAGGCCCTGATGGTTGTTAGTCTGATGTTTACCTATGAACCTATAGGTAGGGTAGAAAATGGAGAATTAAGGGCAGACAAGCAGAGGTGACCTAAAGGTCAGAGGATAATCACTCACATAAACACTGCAGAACCAAAAAGAGTCTAAGCCTTAAAAGGGTCATGGTTCTTTGTCATGGCATCAACTATAAAATCTTATCCACTTACCCATATGTGATTTCTTAGTAACATGTTTCTTTTGTCTCCTCTGATACCTGCTGCATGTCCTCAAAGGAGGTGCTTAAAGGGTACTAAAATTCTAAGATCCAGACAGTCAACTGAAGAAGATGAAGGTTGGGGTGCATTAAACAACCCGTCTTGTAAGAATAAGCCCATTCTGTGAGGAAAATTGGGATAATTGCCCTTGGCCATTTTCAAATGAAGGGAGAATAAATGATTCCTGGACCAAAAGAATGGTCAATACAATTATCCCTAGGAAAGCCTTTCTGCACCTTTAGAAGAACCCTGCATCATTTCTTTGACATTTACGTGCTCTAATCTGTCTTGCTTGTTCCAGAGACCCTAAACTTTCATCCCCTTGGAAACAGCTCCCCAAACAAAGTTTGATGCATCTATAGTTACAGATCAAGTAGGGTCTGGATGGATAAAAGGGGGGACCTGGGTTGAGAGCCAAATGATTTATTCACCAGAGTGACTCCCTTTTTACAACCCCAACAATGGGAATTGGGATGAAAAGGGGGTGATGGTGCTGGGTTCAAACTGATTTGGCAAACCACTGAATATTCCTCATGTGAAGTACGGCCAAAGATAAGGCCATGAAACCTAGAATTCTGACAGATATTCCAAAAAAAAATTCTGACAGATACCCTTGGCAGTGTCACAGACTGGTTGGAAAATATCAGAAACAGTTCCTTGTAACATTCCCTGAATAAGAAAGCCTTCAGAAGGGATATGTTCAAGAAACACTCTGCTTCAAGATGGGATGAGCGAAGACTTCTCTGTGTTGACCTGGGAAACCAAGGTAAGAGAGACTTTTTACTCAAGCCAGAGATTATTGACAACTTGTGAAAGAATCTGCAAAAATACAGCAGTTTATAAATGGAAAAATATGAATGCCCTCCAATCTGCCACGGCTTACTACAGGGGCCAGGCACTCAAACACTCAGGGCTGTTAAAAAATCCAAGGGCAAAGCTGAAAACAGACTATTTAAACCAAATATTGAAAAAGAAAAACATAAGAGCTTGAACTCTTAGATAACTGAAATCTGATGTGAATGTTTAGACAGAAAGGACTAGGACAGGTCTCCAAGTTTCCTTCTTTGTCACCTGAGAGATCCTTGGATAAAATCCTTTCCCTCTTAGTCCTAGGGAACAAATTCTATAACCTTCTGACACAGCACCTTATCCAGAATAGGGGGGGAACAGGGATTTTTGAATGGCTGGATGAAGAGGAAGTGCTTGTTCACTGCTATTTGCAACCTTTCTGAATGATTCTCAGAACCCGAGTTTAAAGTTATCTCTTAATCACAGAGGAAAGTGAAGATCTAGAATTGGAAAAACTTTACAGGACTGCCAGTATATGGAGGAGAAAAAACACAAAAGTGGCACAGGGTCAGTAGATTTTCTTAGATTTGTTTTGGGATGACACACTGAACCTTCCTAACACTGCATTTTGAAATGTTGTCTGTGCTTTGTCAAGAATGCTTACTTTGTTTCCTGAAAAAGGAACCCAAACTGGAAAAAAAAAGGTTTTATTAACATTTTGGCAAGGAGGGTTCAAAAATCTGAATACCCCTCATCCCAATTAAAACTTCTCCTTTCATTCATCATTTTTAAGGACCTCACCAAATGAAGGACCAAATAACACATTTTTATCCAGGCAGCATTCAAGATTGCTACTTTGACATCCTCTGGTAAATTCTGATAAAGTAGCAGGCAAGTATTATCACTGACCCAGTGGCACCTGCTCCAGAAACAATATCAGCAGTTATGAACACATTTTATAGAATGTTTGGTTACCTAAGAGACAGACACCCTAATGAATTCAGAGATACATTAGTCTATAAAGATGGAAAGTCACCAATTAACTTTCTTATAGGTTCAGAGACAATACTAGGTTATTGGCCCAGAGGCGCCTAATGTCACAAAGCAGGTTGAAACCTTGCATGCAGGTTATGCGAGTTGAGCTTGACTTAAGGATATGCAGCAACCCCATCAAGGGTGAGTCTCAGACGGTCTTGTATGCCATACACATGTCGCTTTGAGCAGTCTGTACAAGACAGGTGTTTGAGACCCTGGATTTTCCTGGTCAGAAACCTCTGTGGTCTCTCCAACTGTTGCATGTGCTTGGCACGGTACAATGCTAAGGGGTATTTCAAAGGAAGCCAGCAGGCAGTTAAGATGCAAGCCTGACAATTAATTATTCTGAAGGCTAAAGCGGAAGTATAACTTTCTTCTCAACCAAGAAAGGCACTCCCAGTTGTCAGAAGGAATAATTTGCTGTTCACTGTACGGTAGAAGCTGTCTTTGACAGAAAAATTACTGCACAATCTGAACTGCAATTAGAAACAAAACAATTTGTGGGACTGGGGCACATAACTTAGCATCCTGGAAGTAGGCGGCTGACTCTTGCAGTCAGCAATCACCTGGTAACGCCTACTCTGAATCTGGTAACACAGGAGGAACAGTTGCAGATCAAGGAAAATCCACTTGTAACAAGTCATAATACCTCTGCTGAAATTCTGGAATTTCTTCTGTTCCCACTAAACAAGTCCTATTTTGGCAATAGTATCAGAAAAATACAGCTCTTCATGAAGGTAAGCTGAAGAATACTTTTCTTCAGTCAGATTCACCATACTGTGGTGCAGGAATTTAAGAAACAGTCTAAATCCAGTCCCACAGGCTGGGGATCAGAATTTGAGAAAGAGAGGAAAATTAATCTTTTTAATGAAGAGAAGACCCACCATATAACCAACAAAATGCTTTAAATAAACCTACAGCTAAGCTCAGTCAATCTACTTTAGGAGAGATATATGTCAAACCTAAGGTTTCCTCTCTCTCTCTCTTTTTTTCCTGGGAGAACCCCCTTGAAGGACAGACTATTTCCTGGAAATGAAGCTTCTTAGAGCTGCTTATTGAAGAAGCATCACCCAAGTACCTTCCCCAATGCTGGCAAGAGAGGTTTTCCCTTACCAGACAAGGTTTGTTGAATAGCCACAAAGGCTCTGCCTGCTGCCTGGTCCTTAGCTTCCTCATGAGCAGCACTAGAAGGACCAAGAGAAAGTGACCAGCATTCTGAGTAACAAGAGATGACCACAGCTGAGGTAGTGAGAAGGCTGGAGAGAAGACTGAAGCCCCCTCCCCAAAACAGCTTTTCTTCTATTCCTGCTACTCAGAGAGGGAACAATCAAGTTAGTGGTGCTGAAGTCCATCTCACTGTAGCAAAAGATATCTGACAAGTGGTTAGCTGGGCTTTGAAGAGTCAGTCTAAATGCACTAGCCCCAGTCTAACGTTTTTTTTTTTAGTAACGCGTTCCCTCACAAAAGAGGATACATTTACAAGGGAAGTCCCACAGGGATCCAAAGACCATCTGTCTACTGAAAACGGTGTCTGACAAGTGGCTAGCATACCCTTGAAGACTCTCACTTGCTGACAGAATAGTTAAGGTGTGAGGTAATTTTTTTTTCCCTCTAAACCATCACCAAACACATTTTTTAGTAGGAAAGTAACATTTTACTCACAAAATATGACAAATAAAGGACTCAGGCATATCTGTATAACAAAAAAGGTGTCTGACAAGCTCATAGCAGAACTTAGGACAGCTAGTGAAACACCATGACAGGAAAAATATGTTTTAAGGCAAATAGTTTTAATGAAAACCCCCAAAACCACAAGTTTTGACCAAAATATAAAACTTTCTCACAAAAACAATTTAAAAGACATAATCATACCCCCGACTCATCAAGGAAAAATACTGCAACAACCTACTCACTTCCAACGCTTCTCTATGTCTTTCCAGCTTTCATTAACTTCCACTTGGGTCAGTTGCTGAAACCTGAGAAATGCTACAGCAAAGTGGCCAGTTTTACAGCAAGCCAGCCATTTATTGCTAATCACTGTACTGCATAATTGCAAACTGCACAGATTTTCGTAGAATGTCTAGATTTTTGCCTAATATTTTTGGCCTGTTACTCAAAGCTGTGGTTTTTTGGCAAATCTTTGAGGACTGAAGTCAGAAAATAATTAGACATTTGAGATTCAGACTTTATAACCTTCAAAAAATTCTTGCTAGAACAAAATCTGTTATTCTATCAAATTTCTCAAGTTTTTAAGAGCAACTATTAAACATTGTCCCAATTTCTGGGCCTTCGTCCTCCTATTATTTACGGCTTTATCCAAATTTCTTGCTCTAAGAAGCCGAGAGCTATGTTGTATTGCCCTCAAGAACCGAAGATCACTAGAATTACTCCATCCACTCACATGCAAACAAATATTAACAAGTACAAATTACTTAACTCCCCAAGGAAATAACCAAGGTCTGCAACATACTGTCTAGCCATGATTCCCAAACACACCTCTTCACTTTTGGAATAAATCACTTTTTACTACAGTAGACTCCTTATCTGGCCTTGCTGGGACCGGACCTTAAGCTGGATAAACGAATGGATGGTTAATCAGAAAAACCATACCAAATAGCAGTTATAGGCTGTAACCATCTATCTCCCGCCCCCAAGACAGATTTTAAATATTGCTCATACAGATTTAGAAAATTACTAAAACAGCAGCATTTGTCTTAGCATGCATTTTTAGAAGGAGATGAAGTTTGAAACTTGATTCTTTGGCATTTAGTTATTTCAATCCTCAGTCACTTTCCAGAAAACCACAAATTTTACGAGAAACAGGCAAAATATGAGGCATAAATCTAAACATTCTGCAAAAATGTGGACAGCTGAGAGTTATTCATACCTCTAGACCTCTGTGCAAGAAACCTGAACAAAGTCTGAAATAAAGGAGCTGCTATGGCCCAAAAATAAGGCCAGATTTTAAATATTGCTCTTTTTAACTTAAAAGATGCTAGAAAAACAGTAATTGTATTCCCATGCATTTTCTGAAGGAAATGAAGTCTGACACTCGTGCGTTATTTGACTTCAATCCTCCAGGATTTGCTAGAAATCCACAGATTGCATGAGAAAAGGACCAAAACTATGAGGCTAATTCCGGACTATTGAGAGGCATGTTAACCCCCCCCACACACACACACACACACACACACACACACAAAACTACCTTCTCTCTGCTCTGACAAAGCAACACACATCTTTCACACAGCAACAAATTTGTGTCTTTAGGCTTTTTCACGGTTACGGGTCACCATAGCGGAACTCCGGTCTGCTAATGATTGGCAGTTGATTTTTACGTGCCGAGTTAGCAGCCCTGACCCACAACCTTCAACGAAGGTACGCCTACTCATGCATGTCTTCACACAGAAGACGCTCTAGCTGAGAATCGAACCGGACAGCGTCTTACTGTGAGGCGACAACGCTACCGCAGCACCACCACCGCACAGCAACAAGTGGTTTGTTTAAATTCCACAAACTACCGCAGCACCACCACCACACAGCAACAAATGGAAAGGCCTTAATGGACATGGATGCAGGGGGTCTGGCTGCACCACGTGCAGGGGTGGATTTGTCTAAAGGAATGGTGTCGGACATGTCCTGGACACCGGTTTCCGTAGGTAGTTCAATAACCGACTCGGCCGGAGCCTCAGAGGCCGAGGTGATCGGTTGTAAGGTTTCGGTAACAGGAAGCACTGAGGACTAGGTTTCAGCCGAAACCGAGACACTCGCGGTAGGCCTGACCGAGGTTTCAGCGAAACGCGCGAGGGTCGGTCCTTGTCCTTCCGTTTTTTAACTATATGTGAAGTCGGAGTCTCCGACGGCATTATATAAGCAAAGTTAGTCCCAAAATATTCCTCTGCAAACTCCGACCGACGCCTAAGCGTTCGTCGGCTGAAGGAAGCACAGGCAGAGCAGGCTGAGACATCGTGGTCTGGGCCTAAGCAAGGTAGACAGTAAGAGTGGAAATCCTTATGAGGTATTTGTTTCCCACAAGTTAAACAATTATTTACTTTATCTGACATCGGCTGAGGCAAGAAAGAGTCCCCAATGGGGTACTTAGCTTTTTCGAAGTCTTCGGTAGCTAAATCAAGGAGCTGGCCGACCGGCACTTGCGAACTGCTTCTGCTTCGGGCACCGCGCGGCAAGAAAGGCTGGGGAAAATGGCTTCGGCTGATGCTTTTATACCCCAGACATTCTGACATCGGAGCAAGTGCGACATCAGCCGAGGCCGGACCCAGACTTTGGAATCCGGCCGACCGGAGGGCTGCCTGAGGCAGGACAACCCATATGTTATGACTGCAGATGCATCCTTGAAGGACATCACACACACACACACACACACACACACACACACACACACACACACGCACACACACACGCACGCACACACACACACACGCACACACACACACGCACACGCACACACGCACACACACACACGCACACACACACGCACGCACACACGCACACACACACGCACACACACACGCACACACACACACACTCCCTCTCTCTCTCTCTATCTCTCATGAATAGTTTAAATTCTGCACATGAGCACTGTACAGGTAAGTCACTCTTATCTTACCCGGTCTGACTTAACCTTACATTTCGGAACGTCTTGCCTTACTGTTTTAATCTTAAAATGTTATG